>NW_025214207.1:28992-32526 GCF_004010195.1 Chiloscyllium plagiosum | reverse complement strand
CAACGAAGTTAAATCCTGACATTAACATCTCAACAGGACAGGCAGCTCCCTGGGAGGGGATTGAGAGTCATTGCAATGTGTCTGACACTCTGGGGTGGAGGCAGTAAACCCCTCATCGAGAATAAATCTGCAGAATAATATGTCACATTAATTCTCATGT
This sequence comes from Chiloscyllium plagiosum, assembly GCF_004010195.1. Lineage (NCBI taxonomy): Eukaryota > Metazoa > Chordata > Chondrichthyes > Orectolobiformes > Hemiscylliidae > Chiloscyllium > Chiloscyllium plagiosum. Next base: position 32,366 of record NW_025214207.1, on the reverse strand, counting down.
TATTTCTCTCTCTGTCGAGAGAGAGAGCAGCTCACTCTGTCTGGTAGAGATTGTCTGTGGTGGGGGCGTGTGCCGGGGTGGGGGTGGGAGAGAGAGGGACAGACAGATTGATGTACATGTGTGTGTGGAGAGAGAGGGATAGACAGAGAGAGATTATTTGGTATCTGCAGCAACAGTTGACACTGAAACAGCTTCACACAGGAGAAAGGAATTAGATTCCCGGGCCAGCTGCTGCTGTAGTGCTGGGCTGGGAGCGATGTCAGCTGGGTTGTGTCTTTGAGTAAAGTGGACATTATCGCTGATCTTATGAGGGAAGGAATATGCTTCCAGTGGAGAGATCAACATAAAAGTATTTCTTCAGATGAAGTACTCGTTTCTGACAGTAGCATTGGACACAAAACCCTGTTTACCTCATTTCAAAAAAGAGCAGAGTTTATTTAATTAAACATACGCACATTGAATTGTTGGATGCTGAATAAATGTCTCGCCAAGAGGAGCGTCTGGAAGCAGCCACGAGAATGTAGTCAACAAATAGGTCCGAAGCAAAGGACATGCAAATGGAATCAAATTGTATTTGCACTTTGCATTTACTCCTGTTGACCTAAGAGATGGGTGAATGTGCTGTGGTTCGTTTGGCCATGAGATTGTTTTGCAAGTTGTACTAAATTGGAGGAAGGCAAATTTTGATGGTACTTGCCAAGAACATTTAATAGCTGATTGGCAGCAGATACTCGCAGGTAAAGGAACAGCTAAAAATGGGAAGCCGTCAAAAATGAGATAATCAGAGTACAGAAGTAAGGTGGAATACAGGGCGGGTAGGTGTAAGGTGGTTTAAACATTCCATTAGACACCCTGGACTAAAACCCTCTGAAATTGGGACATGAGATGGGGAATTCACATTTGAACTCAGAGTCAGTGAGCTCTCTGGCTGAGACAGACAAGGCAATATGCAAGCTCAGGGGCAGTTGTCTGGAACAGGGGTAAGATAAAGGGAGGCCCCACAAATGCCTCAGCTAAAAGACAGTGAAGGAGCAAGTGAGGGCTGTGGATGCTGGCAATCAGAGTGGAAAAGTGTGGCGCTGGAAAAGCACAGCGGGTCAGGCAACATCCGAGAAGCAGGAAACTCAGCATTTCGGCCAACAGTCCATCATCAGGAATGTGGGGCTGGGGAAAGGGAGCTGAAAGATAAACTGGGGGGGGTTGGTGGTGGGGCTTGGGAAGGTAGCTGGGAAGGTGATGGGTAAATGCAGGTGGGGAGAGGGTGATAGGTCGGAGGGGAGTGTAGAGCGGATTGTTGGGAAGGAAGATGGACAGTCAGGACACGTCAAGTGGCCGTTGCTGAGTTGGAGGTTTGGTTCTGGGATGAAGTGCGGATGGGAGAGATGAGGAAACTGGTGAAGTCGATGTTAATTTCGCGTGGTCGGAGGGTCCTAAGGTGGAAGATGAGGCGTTCCTCCTCCAGGCATTGTGTGGCTTGGATTTGGTAGTGGTGGCGTCCCAGCCCTTGCATGCCCTTGGGACTGTCAGAGTGGGAGTTGAAGTGTTCAGCCACAGGGTAGTCGGGTTTGTTTGGTGCCCGTGTCCCAGAGATGTTTCCTGAAACAATCCACAAGACGGTGTCCTGTCTCCAAATGTAGAAGAGACCACTTCGGGTGCAACGGACACAATGCCCCCCCACCAACCGACCCGGCACTCCCTGCACCTTCACCTGCCACCGCATGGGGTTTAAAACTTGCACCCACACCTTCCTGCTCACCCCTGTCCAAGGCCCCAAAGGATCCTTCCACATCTGGCAACGATTGTTTTGTGCATCTAAACACCTCATCTACTGTGTCTTTTGCTCTTGGTGGTGTCTCCTGCACATTGGCGAGACAGGACGACAACCGATTCTGGACAGACAATATGGCTTTGTGCATGCGATTTCGTGTCTGACTGAGTTGATGTTTTGAAGAGGATTGATGAGAGGGCGTTTGGTATGCTTTCCTTCATTGGACAGAGTATTAAGTATAGGAGTGGGGGATCATATTGCAGCTGTACAGGACATTGGTTAGGCCACTCTTGGAATACTTTGTGCAATTCTGGTCTCCCTTCTATTGGAAGGATGTTCAGAAACCTGAAAGGGATCAGAAACGTTTTTCAAGGATGTTGCCAGGGTTGGAAGATTTGAGTGACAGGGAGAGGCTGAATAGGCTGGGGCTGTTTTCCCTGGGGTGTCAGAGGCTGAGGGGTGACCACGTAGAATTTTATAAAATCATGAGGAGAATGGATAGGAGAAATAGACAAGGTCTTTTCCTTGGTGTGGGGGAGCCCATAACTAGAGGGGAAAGGTTTCGGGTGAGTGGTGAAAGATATAAAAGTGACCGAAGGGGCAACGTTTTCTCACAGAGGATGGTGTGTGTATGGAATGAGCGGCCAGAGTCAGTGGTGGATGCTGTTAAAATTACAGCATTTAAAAGGCATCTGGATGGGTACATGAATAGGAGTGGGGGTTTGGAGGGATATGGGCCGGGTGCTGGCAGGGGGGACTAGATTGGGTTGGGATATCTGGTCGGCAGGGACGGGTTGCACCGAAGAGTCTGTTTCCATGCTGAACATCTCTATGAATCTATGAAAGCAGAGCAGTGGACGGGATCTATATGGACTTCAGTGAGGCACTTGACAAGGTTCCTCATGGTAAACTGTTTAGCAAATTAAGATCATGTGGAATATCGGGTGGACGAGCCATTTCACTGTAGAATTGGCTCAAAGAGGGTGGATGGTTATTTTTCAGACTGGAGGCCCATGACCAGCGGTTTCGCACAAGGATCGGTGCTGGGCCCACTGTGTTCTGTCAGTTACATAAATGACTTGGATGTGTATATAAGAGGCATAGTTCCTAAGTGGAAGATGGTAATAAAGTTGGAGGTGCAGTCGACAGCGAAGAAGCTAATCCCAGAGTACAACAGGATCTTGATCAGATGGGCCACTGGGCTGAGGAGTGGCAGCCGGATTTTAATTTAGATAAATGTGAAGTGCTGCATTTTGGGAAGGCAAATTAGGGCAGGACTTGTACACTTTATGGAATGGTCCCGTGGATATTGCTGAACAAAGAGACTTTGGAGTGCAGGTTCATAGTCCTTGATAATGGAATTGCAAGTCGACAGGACAGTGAAGAAGGCATTTGGTATACTTTCCTGTATTGATCAGAAGGTCATGTTTTGGCTACACAGGACATTGGTTTGGCCACGTTTAGAATGCTGTTTTCACTTCTGGTCTTCCTGTTGTAGGAATGATGCTGTGATATTTGAAAGGGTTCTGACAAGATTTATAAAGATGTTGCCAGTGTTGGAGAGTTTGAGCTATAGATAGAGGCTGAATCGACTGGGGCTATTTCC
>NW_025214207.1:16786-26720 GCF_004010195.1 Chiloscyllium plagiosum | reverse complement strand
GCGGGTGGGGACATGGGGGTTAACAAGTTTGTGTCAATTCCGAAGACCTTGGTTACTTTAACCCCAGGCTTCAAACCTGTTTTAAAATGACAGGACCTCAATCTGACAGGACCCAGTTAACCAGAGGCCTGTTAAAAAAAACAGGGTCCAACAGATTAAACGAGTCTTTGGGGAATAAAGAGACACAACTGAGATGGGGTCCCACAGAGTGCGGCCTGTGGAATAGGCCTCAGGACTGTGTGCCAATCTTGGAGGATGCTCTTGTTCAAAGTTCACCGTGTCCCAAACTCTCTCTCTCTCTCTTTGGATGTTCCAAGCGAATAGTAATTCCCTGGGATAAAAGAGACAGGGTCAATTAAAAGACGAGAAAAAAACGCTCAGATAGATGACACAGCAAGATTTCCAGGTATTTCCTCTCCTAGTAACATCCAAACATTAAACATGTCAGGTGAAAGTTGAATTTTCAGGCCAGACAATTTTGAAACCGTTACACTATGAAGTTTTAGCTGATGAGAAGACTCACTGCCTCTGAAGGTAGCCTGGTGTCAGTTGATGCACAGCAAGATCCCATATGGAAGCATGTAGCAGTAGCCACATCATCTGATTCTTTTCTCCTCTGCAATGCTGATCAAGTGTTAATTATTTGCTCTAATGCCAGAATATAACATTCCTGCTGTTTCACAATCTCAAATAGCTCTCCCTCTCTCTCCTACTGTGGAAGGGGTATTGACATTCACTCTGTGGGCAAATTATGGAGCAAACTCATGGAGCTGCAGATTGCACAGGCCTTGGATTCGAGAACACAGAACAACACAGCACAGGAACTTGCACTTCCACCCTCCAAGCCTGCGCCAACACTTTATGTCATTATTTTCTAAAAGTATCTTCTAAAACTGTTTTTTTTTCCTCCAGACGTCGGGTGGCTTGGATTTGGTCGTGGAGGTGGCCGAGTACTTGCATGTCTTTGGCGGAGTGTTAGGGGGAATTGATGTACTCAGCTGCAGGGCGTTGGGGTTGTTTGGTGCGTGTGTCCAAGAGATGTTCATTGAAACATTCCTTAAGTTAGCGTCCTGCGTCCACAATGTAGGGGAGACACCAGCAAGAGCAACAGACAGTAGATGAGGTGGGTGGATGTGCAGGAAAATCTCTGCCAGATGGGAAAGGGTTCATTGGGGCCTTGTACAGGGAGGTGTGGCTGCAGGTTTTACACTTTGTTCGGTGACAGGGCAAGGTGCCAGGAGTGGAGGAGGGTGTTAGTGGGGACGTTGACCTCGCCAGGAAGTCATGGAGAGAATGTGGAAGCAGTCTGCAGAGACTGTTTTCTCCGTGACTCACTGATTTTAAGTTCACGCTCCCCTCCAACACATACTCCATTCCTGGTACCTTCCCCTGCCGCCGCAAGAGGTTAAAACCTGCGCCCACACCTCCCCGCTTACGTCCGACCAAGGCCTCAAAGGATCGTTCCACATCCGGCAGAGATTTTTCTGCGCATCCAAACACCGTTCCACCCGATGTGGTTTCTGCTACATTCGGAGAACGGACACCGTCTTGCAGATTGTTTCAGCGAACATCTCTGGGACACACGCAGCAAACAAACCCAACTGACCTGAAGCTGAACACTTCAACTCCCCCTCCCACTCTCCCAAAGACATACAGGCCGATCCCGCCCATCCCCTCTGGAGGAAAGGTTTGTCCAAGGGAAGGATTTCTTATCCTGTCGTAGTTTCAAAACAGCAATTCCTGAAAGGGGTGGGTGCAGAGAGTGGGAGAGAAAGAGATGATTGGAACTGGAAACAGGGGGAGTTTTCAAACAAATTACACAGCAAGCGGTCATTCCTTCAGACAAAACATGCCTCAGCAAACCCAAGTGCGATCAAATTGTGAAAAAAGTTCGGGAATTTCAATCCAAGATCCATCGGGCAGACTTAAAGCTATCAGAACAGTCGTTGCTTCGATCGCATTGCCACAGGCTGTCAGAGCACAGCAGGATTTCACAGGCAGCAACGTGTCAGCAGCAAGGTCAGCTCCATTTTTCTGTTGGCAGCTGTTTAAAAGTTCAATCTTTGTTGCAACTACAGGCACTGACATAACTTTTATTTCACAATCTCAAATGCCTCTCCCTCCCTTTCTCCTGCCTCTCTCACGTTTACAAGTCTCTCTCTCTCACTCCCAATATCAATGTGAACATTCACACAGTATTACTCTGACATTATAAAAAGTCTTTCAGAGACATGTCGACATTTAGGGTTTCAATTTCCTCTTTGGGATGTCCTGTCTCTCAGACACTTGCTGGGGGTGGGGACTTGGGGTATTAACAAGTTTGTGTCAAATTCAAAGCCCTTTGTCCAATAACCCCAGGCTTCAAACCTGTATTAAAATGAAAGGGCCACAATCTTACAGGACCCAGTTAACCAGGGGCCTGTTTAAAAAATGGGTGCAACAGAGGCATCCACTCTTTGGGGAAATAAAGAGACACAACTGAGGTGGGGCCCCACGGAGTGCGGCCTGTGGAATAGGCCTCAGGAATGTGTGCCCTCTTGGAGGAAGCTCTTGTTCAAGTTGACCTTGCCCCAAACTCTCTCTATCTTTGGATTTTCCAAGTGAATATTAATTCCCTGGGATAACAGAGATGGGATCAATTAAAAGACAGAGCAAGACATTTTTAGAGATGGCACAGCAAGATCCCAGAGATTGCCTCTCTCAGCAACATCCAAACATTAAACATGTCAGCTGGAAGTTGATTTTCAGGCCAGACACTTGTGAAACCTTCCATAATGAGGAGTTCTGGAATTCCCCCAACACCGGGGAAAACGCTTTAGCTCTTCAACCTATCCATGCCCCTCATAATTTTATAAACTTCTGTAAGGTCATCCATCAGCCTACGATACTCCAGGGAAAAAAGCCCCAGACTATTCTGCCTCTCCCAATAGCTCAAACACTCCAACCCTGGAAACGTCCTTGGAAATCTTTTCTGAATGCTTTCAAGTTGCATGATATCCTTCCTACAGCAGGAAGACCAGAAATGAACACAGTATTCCAAACATAGTCTAACCTATGTCCGATACAGCCGCAGCACAATGCCCACCTCCCTTACTCAATGTTCTGGCCAACAAAGGAAGGCATACCAAATGGCTTCTTCACTATCCTGAGTACCTGCAACGCCACTATCAAGGAACTATGAACCTGCAATCCAAAGTCTCTATGCTCAGTAACACCTCCCAGGACCTTACCCTACAGTGTCTAAGTCCTGTTTTGATTTGCCTTCCCAAAGTGCAGCACCTTACATTTTCCTAAATTAAACTCCATCTGCCACTCCTCAGTTTACTGGTCCATCTGATCAAGCTCCTGTTGTAATCTGAGGGAAGCTTCTTCGCTATCCACTGCACCTCCAATTTTGGTGAAATCTGCGACTTAGTAAGTGTGCCTCCTATGTTCACATCCAAGCGATTTATATAACTGAGAAAACACATTGGACCCAGCACCGATCCTTGTGGGACACCGCTGTTTATAGACCTCCAGACCGAACCACTAACACCCTCTGTCTCTTCTCTTTCAGCCAATTCGACATCGAAATGACTAGTTCACACATTATTTCACGTTATCCAACCTTGTTAAACAGTCTACCATGAGGAACCTTGTCAAGTGCCTTATTGAAGTCCATATAGTTCACGACCACCACTCTGCTTTCATCAATCCTCTTCAAAAATTCTTCAAAAGACCAAGTCAGTGCGACACGAATTCCCATGCACAACGCCATATTGCCTTTCCAGAACCAGTCCTTGCGTTTCCCAATGCATGTAAGTGCTGTCCATCAGGATTCACTCCAACAAACTTCACACTACTGATATCAGACTCAACGGTCTATAGTTCCCCTTGGTTTTCCTTTCAGTCTTTCCCATCCACGTTAGCCAACCTCCAGTTTTCCGCTACCTCACCTATGGCTATCGATAATACAAACATCTCAGCAAGTGGCCCAGAAATTACTTCACAGCTTCCCATAGAGTTCTAGGGGACACCTGATCACGTCCCGGGTGTTCATCATCGTTTCCGTGATTTAAAACATCCAGCACCGTCTCCATCTGTCATGTGGACATTATTCAAGATGTCGCCATTTATTTTTCCAAATCTCTAGTTTTTCATATCCTTTTCCAAAGTGAACAGTGAGGCAAAATATTCATTTATTATCTCCCCATCTCCTGCGATTCTACACATAGGCTGATCTTAGAGTGGCCCTATTCTCTCTCCCATTACCTCTATCTTCTCAATGTATTTGTAAAATTCCTTTGCATTCTCTTAAACCCGATTGCCAAAGTTATCCCATGTCCCCTTTTGGCCCTCCAGAATTCCCTCTTAAATATAGTTGTACTGCCTTTATACTCTTCAAGGCATACACTCAATCCCTGCTGTCTATTCCTGACGTATGTTGCCTTCTTGAACAGAACTAAAACCTGACCTTCTCCAGTACCCCAGCACTCCCTGCACCTATGCAGGGAGAGAGGGTCAGTATATTATTCAATAGCTCCTTGGTTCTGACACTGGGCTTATGTGGTGAGATGTGGTGTGGTGAAAAACACAGGAGGGAGATGCTTCAGTGGCAGAGGAAACTCCGTTTGTATTAAAACATTGACAAGAAAATAAATATTCAGAACAGTCAGTGCGAGGCATCAAGTGAATTGAGACTTGTCTCACAGCTGTTAACTCCCAAATTCACCCTTAAGGCTCTAACTTGGTACAGTGGATTTTGACTTACAGAGAGCTATTAATTAATGGGTGACAGGGGAAAGGAGAGAGAGAGAGAATAAACAAGAATCCTGGGGTCCTCTCGGGTTTCGCTTCCCTGGGCCCTGCCCTACACCGCCAGCCCTGAAACCCACCCTTCCTCCCCTCTCATACTGAGCTGGGACAGAGGGTCTCGATAACCTTCTTCCCATCCCCAGAGTGGCCTATGTTGGTTTGGAGAGTGGTGGATGTCCCTGGCACTACCCGCAGTTGGTCTCTCGGCTCTCTAGTCACATCTCACCAGTACATTGACGGTTGTGGATGTGAAGATTGCTCACTCTCCTTCTTTTCCTGAGTCTGTGACTGGCTGTAGCCGATTTCCTTGATGCTAGCCAGACCACTTACTCAACAAACACCAGAGATCAGGGTTCCCCACTTATACTCGCTGGAGGTTTGCAGAATCTCTCGCCAAATCTGGATTGGATCATTGAGCTATTGTCCCTCCTCTCGGGGCTGAATGAGCTTCCTGAGTATTCGATGAGTGTGAATGGTTCTCCAATTAAAGTCAGTGGGTGAACCATAGTTTTAAATGTCCATTTGATCTTCCAGCCCAGACTAACCTGTCATGATGAGATTTTTAGCTACCCCATCTACCACAATATTTTCCTGTCCTAAGCTGATTATATATTTAATGTCTTTTTTTCTGCTACAAGGGTTTCAAGCAGGCTGACGCTACTAACTATCAATTAAATACTTAAAGTCAAGTCCTAAATATTTATTGTAACGACTTGTCCCAACCTGCAGTGATGATATTTAGCTGGATAGGCTGACGTTACTAATTGCTATTATCTCAGCCTGTCACAGTAACCGTTCAGCCCCAGTCTGACTCTGATAATTGGTGGAGGAGCATTCCACTCTGCTTATCCCATCCAGCCGCAGTGACCCCATCCTGCCACAGTGACCTTTTGACTTGTTTAGCATTCCACAGACACCTTGTAACAGATCGACAGTAGTATCCATGCTTTTACCCTTCCCATGCTGTCATGCTCTGTATTTTCCATACGGTGTTCAGATCTTTGATCAGATATCTGTTTGTCTTCGCCCCACTTTCCAGTATCTGGTCCTTATCCATGTGTGCTCTAGCTTCTCAAGTATTCAGCTGAATACTCCGGAAGTATTTTGATGACTCATAGCTTTACCACACGTTCAAACAGTGAGGTCCCATTATACAACACTCTCAGAATGAAAATGTTCTTCCTAAATCTCCTCTGATTATCCTCCCCCTTGTGTTTAACATAGATCTATGGTTGTAAACACTTCCCATAAGAAATTTATTCCTATAACAAGTATCTGCCCCCTTACTGCACACCTTCATCTCTTCCTCACTCACTCTTCTCCGCTCTCAGATAAAGAGCCTGAGCTAAGCTAATTTATCTTCGCCATGACGAGATTGTCGTGCTGGAAACGTACAGCCGGTCAGGCAGCATCTGAGGAGCAGGAGAACCGACCCTTCTGGCATCAGCCTTTCATCAGGAATGAGACGTGTAGGTGGGGGTGGAGAGATAAAAGGGCGGCAGTTGGGGTTGGGTGGAAGGTAGCTGGGAAAGCGATAATTGGATGGAGGCGGGGGAGAAAGTGATAAGAGGGGGAAAAGATCCGGAGGATGGTGCCAAGTTGGATGCTTCGGACTGAGATAATGTGGGGAAAGGGGAATTGAGGAAGATGTTGAAATCCACATTTATCGCCTATGGTTGCAGCGTCCCAAGGCAAAATATGAGGCGATCCTCTTCCAGACAGCGGGTGGTAACGGTTTGGCGGTGGCTTATGCCCGAAACGTAGATTGTCCTGTTCTGCAAACCACATTTCAGGGGAGATGTAAAATACCAAAGACTAAAAAAGGACAAAAACTAAAAGAATCAGAGTAAATGGAATTAGACACAATGCAGACAGAAATCATTTGGCCAATTGAGTCTGCTCTGTGCCGCTGAAGAGATGCATATTCCCACACCCGATCTTTCTAACCCCGCATTATTGATCCACCTACAAAAATAGAAATGAGTTCAAAAGCTCAGCGGGTCAGGTAGCATCGGTGAAGAGAAATCAGAGTTAACATTGCGAATCAAAAACTGTTTCAAGAAATGATCTGTTGACCCCAAATGGTCGTTCTGTTTTCCCTGAGCTGCAATTCCAACTTTTGTCTTTGATTTTGTCTTTGATTATACCGTCCATTCAGGTTTTGTTTGCCATCTACCTGAAGTGCACACCTTTGGACAGTGAGAAGGAATCGGAGCAGCCAGAGGAAACCCACACGGAAGAGAGAGAAAAGGAGCGTGCAAATTCCACACAGTCAGTCACATACGTCTAGATCGAATGCGGGTTTCTGGCCTCTTAGCCTTCCCAACCTGCAAGCGCCCGTCCCGGATACGAATTGAACTCAATCTCACGCAGTGACAGTCAGTGGCATTGCCCTGGAGTTCTATGCAAAAGAAGCCTATGTATCAGTACTGGAAATCAATAATCGATTAAATATCCGAACTTTTGTTTTTCATCACTTGACCGACACATCTGAATACTTCTGCAAGTTATGAGGATTTCTGCCTCTCCAACTTTTGCATGCACTGAGTTCCTGATTTCAACCACCCACCGTTTCAAAACGTTTGTCTGCGCATTCACTCAAATATTTCCTCCTCTGTTCTTAAATCTATTAACCCGTGAGTGATCTCTCCATTATAGGGAAACGTTAGTTTCAGTCTACGCCATCCATATCCCTGATTATTTTGTATATCTCAATCATGTCTGCTCTCGATCTCTTCTGCTCTAAGTCTATCCAGTTTATCCAATCTCTCTTCATAACAGAAACTCTTCTACCCAGACAATGGCCTGGCAAATCATCCTGCATCATTTCCAGTGCAAATGTGATTGCAGAACTGCACATAAGAGTCCAGATAGAGCCGAATGAGCAAGTGAAATAAATGATGTGGAAGCCTGCAGTAAGACGTCCTTTTGAAAAAAGTTTATTTTCCTTAGTGCTGCCCTGTGTAGTTTTTCTGAGCCTGAAGTTCCAATAACATCTGATCCATGTCATTAAAAGCTGCTACTTGACCACTGATCTCAAAACCACCGTATCGAAATGGCTTGACTAGTCTGAAGGTCGCAATGGTATGATTGCGGCACATTCACCCAGCAACAGTGAGCGCAGCAGCACAGACTGAACAGGGGTCAATGTGAAAATGATTGTAAGGGAAATGGGAGGCGGAACGTAACGGAGGTCAGTGATTGTGGGAGGGAGAGAAGTCACCAAGAATGGGTGAGCCTGAATTCTGATGAAAAAAAATCATAATACCAGAGAACGTTTTCATGTAAAATCAATTAATTCATTTCTGTGTTTCGTTGGCATGTACCAAAAGGAGTTAAAAAGGAAGAACGTTACATGCCGTAACTCGGATTCAAACCAGGTTACTGCTGCCACAACGCACAACACTGAACATTATACGATCCCTCAGCCATGCAGAGATGCGTGTTTGAAAAGAGCAGTAACTACAGTGACATAGGACATGTTAGGAAGAATGCAGAGACACAACAGGACTATTTGGCGAGCAATAATGGACATGTGAGAACTCAGAATTGGCTGTATATTCAAATTGGATGCTTCAAGAGGCTGAGGAAGTTCCATCGAGAACTGCATGTTGAAGACTGATGGTGATAGACTTTTACAAAACATCAAATTCTGATGGTACAGAGGCGCATGAAATTCCGAGGCTGGGAGTTCTCCTGGTCAAAGGCGGGGAGGACGGGCATATTTGTTTCTGGTTATTAGATTATTAAGACACAACAGCAGAATTAACCCGCACTGCAGATTGGTTCAATGGAAGCGTGCTTCAGCCTTAAGCGAGAGCTCGATGTATTGCAAGCATTCAGTGCAATTTTCCTGAACAATGCACTGTTTTGTTATTTTGACAGGAAGAACTATTTTTTATCACATCATCCTCTTACTCCCAGCAAACACTCCAGTACAGCGTACATCAGTTTCAGTCTGACACAGCCACATGTCATATTCTCACTCTCTCTGAGATGATTGGATTGGCAATGTCATTCCCTGAGATTGGACAACGTAGCATCGAGATGGTAGTGTAGTGATAAAAGAAGAACAAAGAACACGGAATATTTATAGCCCAGGAACAGGCCCTTTGGATCTCCACGCCTGGGCTGAACCAAATCAACTGTCTAAACCTATTACCCAATTCCTCAGCATCCATTTCCATCTGCTCCCCACTTACTCACGCATCTATCAAGGCACACCTTGAATGAAACGTCCGTGCCTGCCTCTACTACCTCTGCTAATAACGCGTTCCAGGCACCTACCACCCTCTGTGCAAAATACTTTCTACATCTATACTCCTTAAACGTTTCACCTGTCAACTTGAATGCTCATTACTGAATCATTACTGAATCTCATTACTGAATCCCTCACCTGGGGAAAAAGCATATCTCTATACACCCTTCAAAATTTTGTAGACCTCAATCAGGAGCCCTCAAACTGAAAACAATCATAAACTTCTTAACCTCTCTTCACAGCAAGCATCTTCCATACCAGCAACATCCTCGTAAACCTTCACTGCACCCTCTCCTAAACGTCCACTTCCTTTTGGTAACTTGACGACCAGAACTGTGCACAGTATTCTAAACGCGGCCAAACCAAAATCTTGTACAATTTTTGCATGACCTGCCAGCTCTTACACTCAAAGCCCGATCCTATGACGACAAGCATGCCACATGCTTTCTTGACCGCTCTATCCAACTGTGCCGCCATCGTCATGGTATAAAGGAATAAACTCCCAGATCGCTCTGCTCATCAAATTTCTCCAAGGCTGTTCCGTTTACAGTGTAGTTGGTTCGAGAATTAGGCTTCCCAAAATGCATCACTTCACATTTGACTCGATTGAACTCTGTCTGTCATTTCTCCGCTCAACTCTCCTGTCTATATATATTCTTCTTCATTTTTTAACTGGCCCCTATGCTTTCTGCTACTCAACAATCTTCGCGACAAATGCAAATGTCATGGCGATATACTGGGCTAGCAACCCTTGGAGACTGGAACATGGCAGATGCTGATATTTACATCGATGAATAAAATCTGAAATATTAACCTCGATTAGAGGAACAGAGGCAAAAAGTTTTAATTTGCTGAAAACCCATTCATTCTTGTCCCTTTGAA
>NW_025214207.1:13015-16339 GCF_004010195.1 Chiloscyllium plagiosum | reverse complement strand
AGAACGGCGAATGGAATTGAATCCAGACCAGTAAGTGGAAATGAATTTTGGGAGTTGAAACAATAACAGTGATGATTCTGAGTGGTAAACAGAACAAACAGGAACAAAGAGATTTTGGAGTGGATATTCACAGATCACTGAAGATTTTTGGACAGGGAGCTCAGTTGGTCGAGAGCACATTTGGATATTTTCTGTTGTCGACCTCAAATTGTGGATGATATTCGATCTTTAGCAACCGCCAGTTAGGAAACAACTAAAAGAATGAGCACAAATCTGGTCAATGCAAAAATCAACATTTTTAAAAAATTGTAAGATAAAGGATGGAAGGCTGAGTCTCCCACTTTGACCATCAAGACTGCTTCATCACTCAATGAATTTACCACTGATACATCTCCAAGTCATGCCGGTATGTGCCTTGGAGGGTAACTTGCAAATGGTAGTGCTGCAGTGCATCTTCAAACTTGTCCTTGTAGTCTGTACATTTTTTGAGCATTGAATGATCTATCAACACAGCCTGGATGACTTACTCCACCGCATCTTGTAGGTGGTGCACTCTACTGCAATCGTGCCTTAGCGGTGAGGGTAATAAACATTCAGATATTGAACGCAGTACAGTTAATTGACTGCATTGTCGTGGAGGATGTCCAGTTCCTTCAGTGGTACTGAAGCTGCTCACATCCAGGCAAATGGAGAGAGTTCTGTTACACATATAACTTGTGCCTTACAGATGATGCAGGCTTCAGACATGAGTTGTGTTAATAATCAAACAAAGTCGACTGACGGACATTTTTGTTTGCAGTCAACATCTTTATGTGGGCGGTCAGGTTCCATTTCTCCTAAATATTAGCTCCGAGGGCGATCACACGGAGGACTTCAGTTACAACGAAGCCATTGAATGTCAATAGAATATGATTAGATTCTCATTTGTGAAAGTTATCATTACTGTATTTGGTCCATGTGTGGACTAATCCGATTCCAATCGTTATCTGATTTCAAGTTCCAGTTTCCGTGCTGTAAGGGACAACAGAGATTTACGAGGATGTTGTCAACTTTGGATAAAATGTAGCTTCGTGGAATGATTGGTCAGGCTGGGATTATTCTCCTTGAAACAAAATCGTGGGATCTTGACAGGGCAGATCCAGGCAGGTGGCTTGCCCTATGCTCTGAAGAGCGCACCAGAGGATGGAATCTCAGAATGAGATATTGTCCATTTAATTCAGGAATGAAGAATAATTTCCATGCTCAGAGAATCTGTGGCCTTTTTTTTGGCAACCGAAGTAGAGGCTAAGTTGTTGGGTATTTTCAAACTGTGTCAGGTATTTAATCAGAAAGATGATGAAGTTTGTCGAGGTAAGTGAGCAGAATAGAGTTGAAGAATTTCAGATCAACCATGAGTTTGTTGTATGGTGGGGCAAACTCGATGGGCTGAATGACATACGTCCACTTTGTTTAACATTTGGTCTAACGCCAAATTTTATTCATAAGTTGAGAATTGTGAGGAGATGGGATGAAGTGAGAGAAAAAGTTTATCAAACAGATCAGGAACGAAGCTCGTAAGCTCATGAAGATGAAATGTGCTGTGACCTGGGGGCAACAAATGACGCTCTGCACACGACAGGTGGCTGTTTGCAGAAGCTGTGTTTGCTGAAGAAAATTGGTCGACCTTGTACAGTTAGCAAGTCAGTCATCACGCTGCATGTGAAAGAATGAAAGGTTCGTTTTATTGGAGCAGTTTTCTGCTGTTCCAACTCCGAGTGACTGTTTGAAATACTGATCAGATCATTGTGTGGACTGTTAGATTAAAATAATCATGAAAAATCCCACTGGATAAACTTGTGCTCCCGATCACATGTTAGTTATTTCTCTTTCTGTCGATGTAAATTAATAGAAAGACAAGATGGAATGAGGGACATAAAGAAAAAAAAGGTGTTCCTTCTCATTACACCAATTTAATTTACAACTGAATAGAACATCTGCTCTCACTCGTTATTTCAACTTTAATGTGGTGTTTATTCTTTGTGAATCTCCCGTGCAGTAAAGGGCAAGAACAAAATTCTCGAGCCACTGTAGACCAGAGGTGTGAGATGCAAAGTAAAAATGCAGTAGTGGGTTGTGCAATTAGCAACCAAATGTGACTCGAACCCATGAATGCGGAGCATGGTAGTATAATAACCCACCGCATTAATCTCTCGGTCTCCTCAGCACGTTGTGGAAAGGGGTGACATGTGACTTCATCAAGGTTACATGTGGTGGAAGTCGTAGATGAGAAATTTCAAGAGCTAAATTGAATCCACACCATTGTGTTTCTGCTTTCACCAGAATTACAATAACAGCAAAATCCAAGAATTAGCCATGCTCGTCGGAATGAACTTCTGTCATTGATTCATTCTGAATCAGAACTGCGTCAGAATGAAACAGTGAACAAGAATTTCCCGTCATATTCACACCCACATTTTGCCTTAACTCATAATTTCTTCAGTCGCGTTCTCTCTCACGTGATGAAAGAGAGGGATATAAAGGCGATGCTGTGGTTCAATAGCCGTTCTCATATGGCTTAACTGAATTGGGTAAAATCGCAAGAAACGTTGTCTTGTTCGTTTCATTTTATTAATTAAACTGAAAGTCACACTGTTCATTGTAATAATCGGAAGTGAATTAGATTTATCTCATTGGAACGATTAATAACAAATGCAAATTTGCTCAGAATTTATTTCAGCTGAAAGAAAATACTGCTTAGAAAAAGAGACGATTAAAGTCTAAAAGAAAAACGAACAGTTTTGTTGCTCGTGTTTTGGCAGATTTCACTGATCATTAAATGGAACAAATATCTTGTTGATCACATCTTTCAGCAACGTGATTAAAGCAGGAAATCGATCTCCAAGCAACGAGTCACTTTATTCATTATGTAATATATTTCCTTTACAATAAAAAAAATCCACTGAGTTTCATTTGCAATGCCTCAGGTGGCATAATATACCAAATGTTTGCAAATCCAGGGTTTTGGAAACAAAATCTTATTCAGCTGTGCACATTCACGAAATTTCTTTACTTTTAAAGTCAACCAACTGAGGCATTGTTTTCCTGTGGCTTCCAACCGACTACACCCCACCTCTACAACTTTACCTAGCCACAGACTATTTCTCTACTTGTGAAATGTATTCCTTGTATGTCACCAAATGTGCCTTTCCAAATATTTTGAAAAACAGGTTCTCGGAGTGTCAGCGATTCTGCTCTCATAATTTCTTTGTCCCTCAAAGGTTTCATCAAAGGTTTTGAATGTTTGACGTTTAGATATTTACTAACTTGAAAGAGGGAATTTTCCAC
>NW_025214207.1:10194-11682 GCF_004010195.1 Chiloscyllium plagiosum | reverse complement strand
TCACATTATAATGCTTTTACCCTGATTCTTCCTCAGCTTCCTGCTTCCAGTAAACACTTCAAATCGGAAAAAATCTGTCAAATGGTTTTCATTCCAATACAGATAAAAGTTGCAGCTTGCAGAAGTCACATGTTTTCACTTTCACTGACACTCTGCCTCCCTGAGAGCTGCAACCCTTCCCCACATTGATTCAGGCAGCACTCTCCTTCCTGTGACAATACCCATCGAGAATGGAAAGACAAGTATCAATACCCGAACTTGGGAACGGGGCGACAGTTTTAAAATATTTACACTGTCCCCAGCGGAGAATTGAGCCTTGTGACAGGCGGGGACACAAACCATTATACTACCCAGGACAAGAGTGCCAAATGAGGCCCTTCAGCCAATTGTGGCTATATTTGTCAAATACATCTGTTTAACAAACTGAATTCCATTTCACAACGTTTATCCCACAGCCTTATTTGTCTTGGCGTCACAAATTCACATCTGAATATTTCTTTAGGGTGAAAGGGTTTCTGCCTCTCTGTACATTACAGACAGTGTATTGCAAATTCCGAACAACCTGCTGGCTGATAAAGCTTTTCCACACATCTTCTCAAACTTTCCTGCCTTTTTCCTTCACTCTGGGCACCCGTTGATCGATCCCTCCATCAAATGTGAAACTCTTTCAGTCTACCCTCTTCATACCCTTACTCAATCATATCTTACCTACATCTCCTTTGCACTGCGACAAACACTTCACTCTGTCCTGTCTTTCTTCCTAAGTGAATTTCTTCAGCCCAAACAATACCCCTGTAAATATCTCCTGCAAGTTTCTCTGTGTGGTCACATCCCTGCTCTAATTTGAATTGCAAAGCTGCACACACTGCTCTAGCTAGGGCCTAATGAGCACTTGTTTTCAATATTCTGTATTAGTATGAGGCCCATTTTGGCTGGGCAGCATTTACTCCCCGTTCCTAATTGCCCAGAGGGCTGTTGAGATTCAACCATATTGTTATGAGTCTGAAGTCACATGCAGGTCAGACAAAGTAAGGATAGCAGATGCTATCCCGAAATGACATCAGTGATCCAGATGTTTTTTTTTTTACCCCCAACAATTATCAATGGATCTATAGTAGTCATTAGATTCTTCATTGCAGATATTTATTGAATCCAAATTTTACAATCGTGGTATGGTGGTGCATGGTGCATCTCTCTGGAGTGGAGAATTCTGTTGGCTCAGTATCTCAGACCAAATGCAGGAGTGAGAGGCGCTGATAGAGGCAGAAATTGGACCCACACAGTGAGGGATGTCACATGGAGAGAGACTGAGTGATATCACCAGAGTGCAGCAGGTTTTCAGAATCAAACAATGGTGTCAGAAGAAGTGGGTCTGATGCAGTGGGAACTGCTACCAGTTCTCAGGGAGAAGTCTTCTATTCTCAGGGTGGAGCCAGTGCCCTGGTCAATCATATGACCAGGATTATGCAGAGTGCTTTAAACTGACAC
>NW_025214207.1:0-10151 GCF_004010195.1 Chiloscyllium plagiosum | reverse complement strand
CATGCTCACAGGGTGAACAAGAAGGTGGGGCATTAATATTCACAGCTACACAACATTGTGGAAAGTCAGGCAGAATGGGAAGGAGAATGGGGAACTCTCATCTTAAGGATAACAATGGGATGATGAAAAAAGTATGTGGCCTTAGATTATCAATTAGTCATAGACCATATTATGGGTAATAAGTGTCAGAACACAGAAGTGGAAGGTCAGTGTTAAGGCTCCATTACAGCATTACATTGTGAGACACTACATTAACAGGGAATTATTTGAATTTGTAACAAAGGCACTGGGAAAATTGAGAGGGGATGCAATTTTCCTCTCTCATCATCGCATTGGTGAGGGTCACAGATTGCTGACTCTCTCCCGCTCTTAGGGGGAGTCTGTCGGTGGCTGTACTGACCGATGTGGCCTTCCACAGACTCTGTTACACTTGGGCCAGAAGGTGGCCGTGGGAAGGGGGTGGGTGGGGCGTTGGGCGCGCTCCTTGTGCTGTTTTCTCCTGGATTCCCCACAGTAAATCCTAACAACTTGTTTTTCAGAACTCCCCCATCAACTCTGATTGACATAGACGGCCTCACCGACCTTTCAGAGGCTCTATTCTCTCCCGCGCTATACTTTAACCCCTGCTGAAACTTCTCAAACTGCCCCTGAAATGTCAAATATCCCCTACCACCAATAGCCTCCCACACCCTTATCTATTCTGCCACTTATGCTCACACCAAAATGCAGAATCCAACAGATTTAAAAATATTCCGCTTCTATGAAACCATGTCTCACATTGTTTCTAAGCGTCCGGTTATCATTTGTTGTCATATCACTTATAGTACAGTCCAGCATGTTCCCGACTTACTGTCAGGCTAACACCGTTTGGTCTCAGGCTGACTGCACAAAAGGTTTTGGGCGGCATGTTCAACAAAACATCGTGGGCCCCTTCCTGTGCAGTATTGTTCCATGTTCTATGTAACTCTTTAAAAATTATGCATCAAGAAAGTATCTGGACCGAGAAAAGACTTGGACCTCTCAGGGATTAAAGAGAGAGAAAGGAAGGATTAGATTACCCACAGTGTGGAAACAGGCCCTTCGGCCCAACAAGTCCACACCGACCCGCCGAAGCGCAACCCACCCATACCCCTACACTTACCCCTTCACCTAACACTACGGGCAATTTAGCATGGCCAATTCACCTGACCTGCACATCTTTGGACTGTGGGAGGAAACCGGAGCACCCGGAGGAAACCCACACAGACACGGGGAGAATGTGCAATCTCCACACAGTCAGTCACCTGAGGCGGGATTTGAACCCAGGTCTCTGGTGCTGTGAGGCAGCAGTGCTAACCACTGTGCCACCGTGCCGCCAAGATTAGATTAGATTACATTACAGTGTTGAGGGAGGTAAGAACGGGGAATGGGAAGTGGGGTGGTGAAAACAGGGAAGGCAATACAGTGTGTAAGAGGGAGTATGAAGAATAAAAACAAGCAGGACATAGGAAAGTCTGAATGATGTTTGTGAGGGAGGCTGCATATACGAGTGGAATAAATTAATAGCACATCGCTTAGGGACATGCAGTGATGCAACCCTCATTTGAACATGACTGGAAGGAATAACAATAAACTATCACATCGGGTTAAAATCCACATTATTAAAGGTGACGCGGGTTGGACAATGGAAAAGAGATTGTCATGAAGGACAGGGATGAAACAGAGCAATGGATGGACATGGATTCAGATCCCCAGTAAAGGGATCACACCAGGGCCTGACCAACGAACCACAGCAAAGCAAGTTCAGTATTGAATTATAGATGAATGATCAATAATATTCACCTCTGAACTAATTTCATTGTCCTTCAATGTAAATCCTCCGGCTGGACCTTGTAGCTGAGAAGATAGCACAGAACTGAAATCAGAGAAACACTTTAGTTTTCATGACTTCCATTTCTCTGCAAAATGAGATGACAATAGACACATGTTGAGAGACATTCAGAATAAATAAATATATCTCTTGGATTGAGTGCTAAACATCCACCTGTTAAGGGAGTTTACAAAATCCACCACCACCAATTCAGGATGGGAATTTACAAAATGATTTCAGAGATCTCGTACTTTAATGACAAGATTATGTCGTAGAGACGATTTGAGAGATTTGATAGATGCATCCTATTTTTAAAAAGTTTTCTAACCGCCAATTTTGTTCTTCCAAAGATTATTTGGATAACAAAAGATTGCAATACAGGAAAAAAAAGTTATTCATGAACAGACTCAATCTTCGTTAATAACTAAATTCAATGGCGGGCATAGCTACCCAGCATGCCCCGCGGTGGTACATGCCCTCTATACGCACGACAGTGAGTGCAGCACATTGGCAGTACCAAGTTAATTTCCATATGGAATGGGAAGAGATGCGCTTTTCCACATGGTAAGGCTGCAGGAGCTGGAGAGCGTTTAAAAACACTTTCAGCGAGAAGCGAGCACGTTGAAAAATAACTTGCGGTTAAATGTATCGCAGTTCCGAGGTGAACAGCCGCCATCTTGGGCAGGGATCCGGGCGCATGCGCAGACGATCCGTGACGTCACGGTGCGGGCGTGGCCTGAGGGTGACACATGCAGAGGCTGAAAATCTGACACGAAATCAGAAGGTGCTGGAGGAGGTCAGCAGTGTCTGGCTGGAAATGTGGGCAGAGACGCAGAGTGAACCATTCCAGCCGTGTGCAATCCATCACCCTGGTGTTGCAATGTCCTCGGCGATAGCTTAATAACAGCGTCACCCTCAGGTGATCTTTGAAACAAATAGCAGTCTGCCTGAATATCTGGATTTTTCTGCAGGTGACATTTTCAATCAACCTGTTCAGACGTGTCATGTCCCACTTGTTAAGCAGATGGGGCTTGAGAATCCAGGCCTTCTTAGTTAGAGGGGAGTTCATCAGGGTCGAGTCTTTGACCGAACCATCTTCAGCTGCTTCACCAATCATTTTCCTTCAGAAGTAGGAACACTGGTTGACAATTGGACAATATTCAGCACCCTTTTCAACTGCTCAGATACTGATGTACTGCATATCCATATGTTCAGGTTTTAAGTTTAATTTCTGAGCTGGTAGGCTTGTTCTCGTTGAGAACAATCTTACAACCTGAACCTCAACCTGAGCTAAAAATATTCTCAAAAATCGCATATCCACATGTAGCAAGACCTGGCCAGCACCTACAATCTGCACAAGTGGCAAGCAACAGTCGTATCACATCTGTGCCTGGCAAAGATCATCTTCCACAAGAGAAAATCTGAGTATCACTTGTTGACATTCAACATAATATCATGATTGAATCCTCTATGAGCACCATTCAGGGGGTGCAATATTGATGAGAAACTGAACAGGACTCACCGTACAACTGTTGATACAGGGTCAGGGCAGAGGTGAAAAGTCTTGCAGTGCTCAACTCACCTCCTGACTGCCCACCTTTCAAGATGTAAGTCAGGTGTGATTCAGAATCCTCTCCGTTTGACTGGTTGAATGCTCCTACAACAACACAAGAAGCTTCTGGAACAAAACAGCACTTTTCATTGCAAACAATCTTCACCATTCCTTTTCTTCACCTCTGATGTACAGTAGCAGCAAAGCTATAATCTCTTCTGTAACATACTTCTGGATAGGGGTCTGTGCTATCCACCAGTTGGCGAGGTTTACACAACAGGCTTACACCTCAGGACACACAATGTCT
Source organism: Chiloscyllium plagiosum (assembly GCF_004010195.1). NCBI lineage: Eukaryota > Metazoa > Chordata > Chondrichthyes > Orectolobiformes > Hemiscylliidae > Chiloscyllium > Chiloscyllium plagiosum. The sequence continues at coordinate 6,443 of NW_025214207.1, read as the reverse complement.
CAAAGATGTTGGGAACAACAACCTGATCTATTCAGGAAGGTTCCTTTTTGCTTTTGATCGGGCTTTTTGCATCTATCAATATGATTGGATCATATGTTTGGGAGGAGATGTAAAACAGAGGAAGAATTTCTTTCTGAAATTGGGTTTGTTTCTTCTGAGATTTTAACCTGCATGGACCGAGATAATATTTGAAAATCATTTTGCAAATAAATAGATTGAAAGAATTGAATAGGAGTGAGTCAAATCAAACATGATATAAAGATCCAACAGAATCACTAAATTCATTTGGACATTTCGGGAACATGTTTATTGTAAGGTTTGTGAAGGTTTGTAGCTCAGGTTGAGGTTTAGGGTGGAGGTTTGTTCGCTGAGCTGTAGGTTTGATATCCAGACGTTTCGTTACCTGGCTAGGTAACATCATCTGTAGCGACCTCCAAGTGAAGTAAAGGTGTAGCCTCCTGCTTGTCAGAAAATTAGCCACCAAGATACACGAACACGAGCTAGCCACAAAAAGCCTCTCCCTCGTAGCCCTACACATGGATGAAAAAAACCACCAATGCGATTGGGACAAGACATCTGTGGAGGAGAAGTTATTCAGCTGTTCCATGTGTGGGAAAGTTTTCATTTGGTGATCCAGCTTAATGTCACACAAGCATCTTCATCATCGGGAGAGAAGCTTTGTCTGCTCTGTTTGGAAAGGAAGGAACTTCACATTTCAGCCGAATGTCAACCTTGAGTGGACACTGGGGAGGGACCACTCATCTGCTCTGTGTGTGAGAAGAGATTTATTAAATCAGCAAAGCTTCAAATACGCAGGTGTGGCCGTTCTAGAGAGAGACTGTACGCTTGCACCGAATGTGGGAAAGAATTCACTTCATCACCTGTACTCAGTGAGCACCAGTACATTCACACCTTTTTACCTGCTCCTTGTGTGGGAAGGGGTTCACGCGGTTGTCCAATCTCAGCAGCTATGGCTTTGTTCACACCAATGAGAGAACATTTAAGAGCTTTATGAGTGGCAATGATTTGATGAAACACCAACAAGCACATTGTGGGGAGAGGCCGTTCACCTGCAGTGGGTGTAGCGAGGGATTCAATTATTCATCCCCACATGTGATACCCCAGTGAGGGGGAATCACTTTAGCTGAGTTGGCTGTATTGTTGGTCTACAGAGCAGTGTGATGCCAAAAGTATGTGTTCAATTCCCATTACTAGTTTGAGGTTACCATGATTTCCTCTCCTTCTCAAATTCTTCCCTCTCCTGAGGTCTGGGGCCCTCTGGTCAAATCACCATGAGTTGCTTTTCTCTCTTTTGAAGAGAGCAGTCCCTATGGACTGGTAAGACTATGATGACACACACACATTCCAGTGATGTCTCAAGTAATTGTATTGTGCTGTTATTGCATCCAGAAATGAACTGTGTTCGTTCTGTCAGTAGTGGTTTACTTCATTGGATGTGAATTATCTCTTTACTTGAACTAGTGTTAATTTTTTCAGGTCTCAATCACATCAAATGCATTTTTTTCAACCATGGTTTCTCTTCCATGAGATGAGACTGGTAGATATTCATTTACTGCCCTGTTGTTGGGTCTTTTATTCATTGCTAAGGCTTTATTTGTTTTTATAAATGTATTTTTTCAAATTCAGGATTCGTGAATGTGTTTCATAGCAACTGAAGTCGTTGTGAAGTGTAGTCGCTGTTGTGGGAGATACAGCAGCTAAATTGTGCCGATGTGCAGTGGGAAACCAATCCCACAGTGAGAACACGTGAATGATTTCACATCAATGTGAACATCAATGTGGGACTTCAGTTCCTGTGAACTGATAAAGCACTTCCCACACTCTGGCACTTAAACAGTTTCTTGTCACCGTGAACCCGTTGGTGTATTTGTATGATGGATGAATTAAATGCATCCTTTCCCAAATTTGGAACGTACAAATGGCCTCTCGCCAATGTGACTTCTCTGGTGTCTCAGTAATTTTGATCAGTGAGAGGTCCTTCCCCACATTCAGAGTAGGTGAATGGGCTCTCTCCATTGTGAAAATGCTTGTATTTCAGCAGGTTGCTGGAATCAATTAATTTCCTACCACACACAGCAGATGAGTGGTCTCTCCTCTGTGTGATCTTTCTGGTGTCTCAGCAGACTGAATGACTGACTGTGTCCTTTCCCACAGTTAGAGCAGGTTATCGGCCTCTCTCCAAAGAGGTCGCTGATGTAAAGTGAGATCAGATGTTGGCCTGATCCCACTCCCACTTTGAGAACATTTGAATTGTTTCTCATCAGTCTGAACGTTTTGATGGTGCATCACCTCCTGAGAATTTTTAAAGCATTTGGCGCACTCGGGACAATTAAATAGTCTCTCCTCAGTGTGCACCCACTGGTGTATCAGCAGGCCAGATAACTGAGCAAATCCTTTCCCACACTCCGAACAGTCGAAAAGTTTTTTTTTCCCAGTGTGGCTGGACTGATGAATTTTCAGAGCAGACGAGAAATTAAACCCTTTCCTCAGTCACCACAATTCCAGTTTACCTCCAGTGTCCCTCAATTTATATTTTGAAAAGAAAGATGATTGGCGGAAGTCCCGCTTACAGACAGACCAAGTGAATGGATTCACTCAAATGTGAATGTTGCTTACTCATTTCATTCTCAAAGATCGATGATATTCAGGCGACATCAAACAGAGCAACTTCATTAGATTCTGATCTGATGCTTCATTTCAGTTTTCTAACTGCAAATCCTCATCTTTAATATTTCTGAAAATAAAACAGAAATAGCGCAATAAGAGAGAACTTTTAAAAACACCAAAGCAGAAATTTTCATTCTTCGTCGGATGTGGATATTCCAGACGAGGTCAGCATTTATTGCCCATTGCTAAATTTACTGGATAAGGTGATGATGGGCTACCTTTTGAACAATTGCTGTCCATTTACTATTGGTAGACCCAAAACATAAAGAACGGAAATCCAGATGTTTGACCCAGTGACACTGAAGGAATGGCAAAATATTTCCAGATCAGGATGGTAAGAGGTTTGTAGGGTTTTCCTATCTATCTGCTAACCTTTCCTTTTCGATGTAAGTGGTTGTGAGTTTGAAAGGTACTGTTACAGGAGCTTTGGTAAATTTCTGCAGTGCATCTTGTGGTTAATACAGACTGCCTGACTGAGTGTTTGCAGGTGAAGGAAGTGGATCTTTGTCGTTGCTGTGTCAGTAACGTGGTTCTGATCAATTCGGCTGTTCTGTTTTGGATAATGTTGAGCTTTGCCAAATTGTTGGAATTGCACTTAGGAGTCCTCAAGAAGGTCAGAATTGAAATGTCTCTTGCTACTCGGATGCCACCTTATCTGCTGTGTTTATCCTGCGCCATACTTTCCCAACACTGCACTTATCCAGGCAAGCAGGGAGTATCCCTGCATGTTTTTTACTTCTGTCTTCTAAAGGAGTAAAGAATAGACGGGCAAAACACCCAAAGAAAGAGAAGAACAGTTGGACAATTGAATGGATAATGATCTGGCTTGGAGAGTAAATAGCTGTTAATGGAGGCTGCTAGTCACTAACAACAGGCGGCGTGTAATGGCAGGCTACATGTTAGATAGGCTTCAGGGAATAAAGAAGTGTATTCCTTACTGTAAAAATCCCGGACTCTGACCTGCTGTTGTGACAACAGTGTTAATATGGCTAGTGCAGTTAGTTTCTCATAGAGACTGGGACTTTTACAGCACTGAAAGAGGCTTTTTGACCTATCTCGCCAATGTCAGGCATCAAGCATATATCCACATTTTCCAGAACTTGGTCTGTAGCCTTATGCGCGGTGGTGCTTCAAGTGAACATTGAAACAAATATTTTTTTAATTCCACCAGTTCCAGTGAAATGCCATCACCATACACATATTCCACTTCCATCCCTTGTCCGCCTTCCGCAGGAACAATTCCCTCTGGGAAACACTGGTGCATTCTGCCTTCACTCTCAACACCTCCCCCCAGAGCCCCATGGAATCTTGCCCTGCAATCACTGAAGATGTGACACATACATACACAGCAGATCAGAACGAGGAGCAAGGGTAGGTCATCTGACCCTTCAATCCTGCTCCACCATTCAATAAGCTCATGGTTGATCTTTCCATGGACTCAGATCCACTTACCCGTCCTCTCACTGTATCCCTTCCTTCCTTTATTGTTAAAAAAAATCTTAGCTTTAAAAACATTTACTGAAGTAGTGTTAACTACTTCACTGGGCAAAGAATTCTAAAGATTAACAATCCTCTCGGTGAAAAGGTTCCTTCTCAATTAAGTGCTGAATCTGTTCCCTCTAATCTTGAGGCTACGCCCTCTTGTCCAAGTTTCATCCGCTCGTGGAAACATCGTTTCTACTTCTATCATATCTGAAACCTTCAAAATGTTATATGTTTCTTTTAGGTCTCCCCTCATTCTTCTGAATTCCAATGAATATCATCCCAATCTACTCAGTCTCTCCTGAAAAGCCAACCCTCTCAACTCCGGAATCAACACAGTGAACCTCCTCTGCAACCCTTCCAGTGCCAGTACATCCTTTCTCAAATAAGGAGACTGCACACAGTCCTCCAGGGATAGCCGAACCCGACCGTGTACAGCTGAAAGATAATCTCCCTGCTCTGAAACCCAATTCCTTTCGCAATGATGGATAACATTCCATTTGCCTTCCTGATTGATTTGTTGTACCTGCGGAGCAACCTTCTGTGATTCAAGCACAAGGACACCCAGGTCCCTCCGAATAACAGCATGCTGCAACTTTTTATCAAAACAAGTGATCATCTTTTTTGCGTTTACTACCACCAAAACATATGCCTTCCCATTTGCTAACATTGTATTCCATCTGCCAGAACTTTGCCCACTCACTCAATATATCAATATTCCTCTACAAAGTTTCACAGACATCTGCACACTTTGCTCTGCCATTCATCTTACTGTCATCTGTAAACGTTGACATGCTACACGTGGTCCCCAACTCCAAATCATCGATATAAGTTGTAAATAATTGCAGTCCCAACACTAATCCCTGAGGCACACTACAAATCACTGATTGTCAGCCGAAATAGCACTCATTTATCCCCACTCTTTGCTTACTATTAGACAATTCAACCAATCCTCGATCCGTGCTAATATTCTACCCCGAACACCACGCATCTTACATTTTGCAGCAGCCTCTTATGTGGGACCTTGTTGAAGGATTTTTTTTGGAAATCGAGGTGCTCAACATCCACTAGGTCCCCGTTGTCCACCATGCTCATAATGTGTTCATGGAATACCAAAAGATCTGTGAAAGCCTTTCCTGCCCTTCATGAGCCCATGCTGCGTCTGTCCAATTTCTGTCGTGATGCCTTCCTTGATAAAAGACTCAAACATCTTCCCCACTACAGATGTTATGCTAACTTATCCTTAACTCGCCATCTTTTGTGTGCCTTCCTTTACAAACAATAGCACCACACTTACTGTTTTACGATCTGCTGGAACTGCCCAATCGTCCAGCAAATTTGGAACATTTCCGCCAGTGCACCTGTTTTCTCCCCTGCTGTCTCTTTTAGTACCCTGGGATGCATTCCAGGAGGACAAGGAGACTTGTCTATCCTGAGCTCCATGAGCTTGCCCAACACTAGCGTTTCTGTAATAATGTTTGTTTCCAGGTCATCACCTACCTTCGTCTCTTTGTCAATCACTGGCATGTTATTCCTGCCCTCCACTGTGTGGACGGATACAAAATACATCTTCAATGCCTCGGCCATTTCATCACATCCCATAACTAAATGCCCCTTCTCATCCTCTAAAGGACCAACCTCTACCTTAGCCACTCTTTTTCACTTAAAATTGTAACAGAAACTTCTGCTATCTGTCTTTTAATTCTGTGCTACTGCTTTTCTCTCCTGTTCTTTCGTACGGTTTTGTATATCTTTTTGAGCTTTTCTTTTGACCTTTAAAGCTTTCTCAATCTTCCAATTTCATGCTATTTTTGACCAATTTGTATGTCTCATCTTTCAATGTGATCGCCTGATGATTTCCTGAGACACCCAGGGCAGATTACATCTTTTCTTACAGTCCTTTCTTTTTACTGGAACATACTTTTGCTGAGCACGTTGAAACATTTTTTTGAAAGTCCTCCACTGCTCGCCAGTTGTACCAGTTTGGTTCCAGTCTTCTTTAGCCATTTCCTCCTCATTCATTGTAATCCCCACTGAACATGCAAAGGAGCCTGGGATTGGACTATAACTTCACACTCTGCATCTGTATTCGAAATCCAAACATACTGGGATCACTCCTTCCAAGGGGATCCCTAACAATGAGCTCATTCATTATTCCTGCCTCATTGCACAAGGCCAGGAGAGCTTGCTCCCTCGCCGCTTCCGTTACAAACTGTTTAAGGAAACTATTGCGGATACAATCAACGAACTCCTCCTCAAGGCTCCCCTGACCG
>NW_025214206.1:36460-40239 GCF_004010195.1 Chiloscyllium plagiosum | reverse complement strand
TCAGCATCATTCACAACTACACCCAAACTGAAGCATAGTATTCAGCCCATCAAGCGTTTTAAACAGGAACAGAACAAAACCATTCAGCTATTGGAGGATGTTACTTATAAATGGGGCCCATCTGTTAATCTCTCATACCTGCTACCCAGGATTACGGGGAGGACGGGTAACTGAGCCGAGAGCAGGGATAAATCAGTCTTTGCCAATTTAAGACAAATTAGCGACTGCAGTGACGGAGTAACCAGTGTTGGATACTCAACTATTTGCAAGCTATATCAACGTTTAATATAAATGGAACAAATGAGTTCTAACTAAGATAGTCAGGAAATAAATTTATCAAGTGGAGGTAGACCATCTCTAAATGGATTATTAATGGACAACAAATTGACAGCTGGAAAACAATATGGGTAACCGTGATTCTGTGTTTTTTTTTCAGGAAGTACATTGCAAAATCGGGAGAGATTGCAGGACTTAGTGATACAGTGTATACTGGAGAGTTCACTCTGATCCATTTTGACATCAGAAGTGTTGCTCCATGTGTTTGATGATCTGCTCCCTGATGTTAACAGCAGACCTAACGCTCTCAGTGCACATGGGATATTTTGATGCGGTTGATTGGCGGTGGGGATTGGTAAGGGGGAATGTTTTTTGAGCAGTGTACCAAGTGGATGGCCTTTATCATTTCTTCTTAGGTGGATACCAGAAGACGATGGGAATGGCTGACGACTTCTGAATGAAGAGGCTCTGGCTGCTGCCAGGACAATGGATATCATCGAACATGATGCACTGCTCGTGGACACACTGCAACGTTAATGCAGTGAGAGACGAGGGTCCATTCACAAGAATGAGAACTAAAGGCAATGCCTGATCAGCTGAAATGGTTAGTTATATCACATTCTCAGTACTCCACAAAGAACTATTAACACAGAAGCGATATCTGCTCAGTCGATACCTGCTCAATCTGCTGAGTGCAGAAAACTGTGCAGAAAACAGAAGTGGATTGATCTGTAAACCCGGGCTCGATATCCGTCCAGCACCGGGAGCTATGTAGACAACAGAGGTGCATTAATCTATAAACCCGGACTAGATATCTGTTCAGCACGTGGAGCTGTGCAGACCACAGCAGTACATTGATCTACAAACCCGGATGAGATATTTGTCCAGCACCAGGAGCTGTGCACACCACAACATTGCATTGTTTTCTCAACCCAGACTAGGTATCTGTTCAGTGCAGAGAGCTATGCAGACAACAGCGGTGCGTTAATGTATACATCCGGACAAAATATCTGTCCTGCACTGTAATCTATGCAGACCACCGAGGTGTATTGATCTATAAACGCGGACTAGATATCAGCTCAGCACAATGAGCCATGCAGACGACAGCAGTACAGTTGTTTCAAGGTCACTCTGAATGAAGCAGCTTGAAAGTGGTCGAGATGAATTTTATTGCAATTGTTCTAATGCTCGATGGCTTTGGATGCACTCTCCAAATTACAGTGAGAAATGATTGAAAAGTCTGGAAGCAAACCCAATGGCAGAATACGGGCCAGCAATGGGCATCTTCATTTCCCTCTCTTCATATCTGAGGGACAGCATTGTAAGGAATAAGTCAAAACTGCTCTGACACTCCAAAGAAATTCTTTGAGGAAGGAAATAGCCGTGCCATGTCATAAAGATGGTGGCAGGGTAGATTTATGCTCTTTGGAGTCTTGGCCAGGTGTGGTCTGGAGTCTCAACCTGGTGCAGTCTGGAGGCTTGGCACAGCGCGGCCAGGTGCGGTCTGGAGACTGGGCCTGGTGCATTCTGGACATAGGCCCCAGTGTGTCCTGGAGACTGGGCCCGACGCAGTCTGGACACTGGGCCCAGTGCTGTCTGGAGACTGGGCCAGGTGCATTCTGGGGCAGATCCCAGCCCTGCCATGTCCTAAGGATGGTGGGAGGTTAGAAATATTCCAGTTGAAACTCCTCTACTCTGCCACTAATTGTGTCTCTCTTTTATGTTCGGCTTTCTGGAGGGCCAGTGCAGTATGGAGACTCGGCGAGGTGCATAATGGTGACAGAACCTGTCGTGGTGTGGAGACTGACCCTTGTGCAGACTGGAGACTCGTGCATTCTGTGCATGGATCCCAGTGTGGCCTGGAGATTGGGGCCGGTGCAGTCTGGAGACTGAGCCAGGCACTTTTTGGACTCTTGGCCGGGTGTGGTCTGGAGTCTCAGCCCGGTGCGGTCTGGAGGCTTGGCCCAACTGGGCCCAGTGGATTCTGGGGCAGATCCCAGTTTGACCTGGAGACTTGGCACGGTGTGGCCTGGACACTGGGTCTGGTGCAGTCTGGAGATTGGGACCGGTGCAGTCTGGAAACTGGGCCCAGTTCATTCTGGAGATGGGACCCATTGCGGTCTGGAGACTGTGCCTGGCGCAGCCTGGCGACTGGGTCTGGTACAGTCTGGTGACTGGGCCCAGTGCATTCTGGAGACTTGGCCCAGTGCAGCCTGGAGACTGGGCCCGGTGCAGGCTGAAGACTGAGTCCAGTGCAGCATGGAGTCAAAACCCAGTGCAGTCTGGAGACTGGGCCGAGTGCGGTCTGGAGAGTGGGACCAGTGTTGTCAAGAGACTGGGCCTTGTGCAGACTGGTTACTGGCCCAAGCGTAGTCTGGACACCGTCCGCTGTGCGTCCTGGAGACTGAGGCCAGTACAGCGTGGAGACTGAGCCGGGCACTGTCTGGATACTTGGCCCGGTGAGGTCTGGAGACTCGGCCAAGTGTAGTCTGAAGACTGGGCCCAGTACGGCCTGGAGACTGGGCCTGGTACAGACTGGAGAATGGGCTGGGTGTAGTCTGGAGACGCGGACTGTTTAGGTATGGAGACTGGGCCATTGCGGCCACAAGACTGGGCCAAACGTGGCCTGGAGACTTGGCCCGGTGAGGTCTGGAGACTCGGCCCTACGCGGTCTGGAGACTGGGCCCAGCACAGCCTGGAGAGTGGGCCTGGTGTGGCTGTGATCTGGAGACTAGCTGTAGTCTAATGACTAGAATAAGATTAAGGTCAAACAAAGACAGATTGGAAATTTGTGTGTGGAATCTAAGGACATTGGGAAAGTGCTGAATGACTCCTTTTCATCAGTATTCACATTGGAAAAGGCGAATGTTAGTGAGAAAACAATGACACAGATTACAAGATTAGATGGGATTGAGGTTGACAAAGGGAAGTTTTTAGCAATTTTGGAAGATCTGAAAATAGATATGTCCCCTGGGCCAGATGGGGATTTATTCTCGATTTCTCTCGGAAGTCAGGGAGGATATTGCAGAGCCTTTGGTTTCGATCTTTAAGTTACCATTGTCGACAGGAGTAGTGCCAGTAAACTGGAAGACAGCAAATGTTGGTCCCTTGTTTAAGAAAGGGATTTGGGAAAACCGTGGTAATTATAGGCCAGTAAGCTTTACTTCAGTTGAGCGTAAGGTGTTTGAAAAGGTTATTAGAGATAGGATTTATATTCATCTGGAAAGGAATAACTGGAATAGGGTTAGTCAATACGGGATTGTGAAGGATAGGTTGTGCCTCATAAAATTTATGGAGACGTTCGAGAAGGTGACAAAACAGGTGGATGAAGGTGAAGCAGTTGACATGGTGTATATGGATTTCAATACGGCACTGCATAAGGTTCCACATGGTAGGCTATTGCACAAAATACTTGTGGAGAATGGGTCCATTGTGATCTGGAAACTGGGCCCAGTGCAGCCGAGAGACAGGACCCTGTACAGTCTGGACACTGGGTCCCGTGT
>NW_025214206.1:9432-35824 GCF_004010195.1 Chiloscyllium plagiosum | reverse complement strand
CTTCGGCGGGTCGGTGTGGACTTGTTGGGCCGAAGGGCCTGTTTCCACACTGTAAGTAATCTAATCTAATCTGTGTGCAGGCATTCTGCCCATCATGCCTGCCTTGTCATTCAAAAAACCTTGGTTGAATTGATCCTGACCTCACCTTTACTTCCTCTTGGGAAGAGGTCAGGGCAAGCGACTGAGCTGTTAGAGTCAGAACACTTTGGGACCAGTGACCATAGCTCTATTTTGTTGAAAATACTTCTGGAAAACTTTAGGCCTGGTCCACAATTTATTGTTATAAAATGGGGGAAAAAAGCCTATTGTGATGGTATTAGGCAGGAACTTTCGAAACATGTTTTGGGGAAGCTGTGTGCAAGTAATGGGACGTCTGGCAATTGGGAGTCTTTCCAAAGTGAGATATTGAGAATACAGGGACAGCATATTCCGTGAAGGGCAATGCGAAGGGCAATGCCAGCAGGAGTAGGTAAGAGGAAATGTCAGGATATTGAGGCTCTGGGCTAGGAAAAAGAAAGAGATATATGTCAGGTATCGGCAGCTGTGACCAAGGGAATCATTTGAGTGTATGGGATGCAGAAGTACCCATCCGAGGGAAGTCAGGAGGGCAAAAAGCGGGTATGACAGAGCTTTGGCTTATAAAGTTAAGGAGAATCAAAAGACATTCTACGAGCATATTAAGGCGAAAAGAGAAACGAGGGAGACAACAGGGCCCCTTTAGAATCAGACAGCCATTTATGTGTAGTTCGACAGGAGATGAATTTGGTTTATTAAGTTTATTGTCACATGCACAGACATAAGGATTGTGAAAATTTTACAAGTCGTCACGTGTGACACAATTTTACATACAATGTACCAACCCTCCAAGGTTCAGAATTTTGGTACAAAACACAAAAATAAAGAAAACAACGTTAAAATGTAAAAGATTACAGCGCTTCCTTGATAGCTGGAAACGTACAGCAACACAGTTACCAGTTTAACAGCACAGTCCATACTTGCCTGGCCAGGCTGGGTTCACACTCCCCACAAGGACCCAACCTCCCTCATTCCGCTGCCACCCAGCCTGTTCAGACACGATGGGTGAGATCCCACATGAATATATCGCGTCAGTATTTACTGTGGAAAAAGACATGGAAGCCGGGGGAACTGAGCGAAATAAATCCTTGTAGCAATATTTTGAAACGAGGCCACATTGCAAAAGAGGAAAAGCTGGAGGTCTTAAATGCACAACTGTAGATTAATGCCAAGGACCTCTTCAAGTTTGTCAAAAGTCATTGTGGAAAGTTGGGGAAGAAACTGCGGAGCCAGCAGCTGAGACAGTTGCATCATTTCTTAGAATTCTGATGAAGGGTCATTGGACCTGAAACATGAACTCTGATTTTTCTGCATAGATGTCGAGCTTTCCCAGCATCTTCTGTCTTTGTTAATGATTTACAGCATCGACAGTTCTTTCAATACCTTTTATTTGTATCTTTGACAGCCACGGGCGATGTGTTGGAGGACTGGAAGACAGTTAATATTGTAACATAATTTTCAAAAAAGCTGCAAGGTGAAGCCAAGGAACTCCAGACCAGTGAGTCTGATGTCATGGGTAAGTATTTGCAGGAGATTCCGAGAGCAGGATTTACATGAATTTGGAAAGGCAAGGACAGATTATGGAGAGTCAGCACGGCTTTGTGGATGGGTAAATGTGTCTCACAAACTACATTGCAGTTCTTGAAGAGGTGACCAAGGAGATCGATGAAGGTAAGGCAGCGTACGTTGTCAACGTGGACCCTAGTGGGGTCCAACAAAATACCGAATGGTAGCCTGGTGTATAAAGTTTGATCACAGGAGATCAGGGAGAACTCACCAATTAGATTCAAAATTGGCTTCATAGTAGGAGACAGAGGGTGCTGGGAGAGATTTGTTGTTCCAACTGGAGGCCTGTGACTAGCGGTATGCCACAAGGACCAGGCTGCTGCTATTCATTGTTTTTGCAAATTATTTGGATGAGAATATAGGAACTATTGATAGTAAGTTTGTCATCGAAGACAAAATTGGTGTTATAGTAGACATCTAAAAGAAGTAGGTTATCTAAAAGAAAAATGCGATCTTGATCTCATGGGCCGAGGATGGCGGATGGAGCTTAATGCAAATAATTGTTGCATTTTGTTAGACAAACAGGGCTTGAGCTACACAGTTAACAATAGGGCCCTGGTGAGTGTGGTGGAACAGAGAGACCCCGGGTGCAGGTACATAGTTCCTTGAAAGTGGAATTGCAAGTAGACAGAGCGGTGAAGATGGCATTAGGCACGCTTGCCTTCATCGGACATAATGGTAAGGTCACATTTGGTGTACTGAGTGCAAATCTTGTCGCCTTGCTATACGAAGGATGTTATAAGCTTGAAAGGACACAAAATATTCAAAACGATGTGATTCAGATGGGAGGTTTGAAGATATATGGAGGGGCTGGGATGTTTTCCCTTTGCATAGGAAGCTTAGGGGTGACAGAACAGAGGTTTGTAAAATCGTGACGGGCATTGATATGATGAACAGCCAAGATCTTTTCCCCAGATTTGCAAAACCAGAGCAGATCCATTTAATTTAAGAGGGAAGAGATTTAAAAGGCATCTAAGGGGCAGCTTTTTCTCACGTGGGTGGTGTGGGCGGCACGGTGGCACAGTGGTTAGCACTGCTGCCTCACAGCGCCAGAGACCTGGGTTCAATTCCCGCCTCGGCGGGTCGGTGTGGACTTGTTGGGCCGAAGGGCCTGTTTCCACACTGTAAGTAATCTAATCTAATGTAAGTAATCTAATCTAATCTAATGTGTGTGGATGTTGTGAGGAATCAGAGAAATTGGTATTGGTGAATACAATTAAAACGTTTAAAAGACAATTGGATGGGGACATGAATAAGAAAGGTTTGGAAGGGTATAAACCTCAAAAAGATAAACAGAACTTCTTCATCGTAGGAAAACTGGTGACCATGGATGAGTTGGGTTGAAGCTTATTGCATGACTCTAGGAGCCTATGACACTATGACTCCTCTTTCATCACTAATTCTTCTTTGCCCTCAATTCATTTCCAAGTCAAAAATCCTCTGTAAGTACTTTCAATGATCTAGCTCTCCGAACGTTCTGAAATAGACAATTCCTGACATTGATGTGGTAATGTAGACAGCAGCAGCAGCAGTAGAATTGTATTCAAACACAATCTGTAACATTTTGAGCTTTCCCAGCATCTTCTGTCTTTGTTAATGATTTACAGCATCGACAGTTCTTTCAATACCTTTTATTTGTATCTTTGACAGCCACGGGCGATGTGTTGGAGGACTGGAAGACAGTTAATATTGTAACATAATTTTCAAAAAAGCTGCAAGGTGAAGCCAAGGAACTCCAGACCAGTGAGTCTGATGTCATGGGTAAGTATTTGCAGGAGATTCCGAGAGCAGGATTTACATGAATTTGGAAAGGCAAGGACAGATTACGGAGAGTCAGCACGGCTTTGTAGATGGGTAAATGTGTCTCACAAACTACATTGCAGTTCTTGAAGAGGTGACCAAGGAGATAGATGAAGGTAAGGCAGCGTACGTTGTCAACGTGGACCTTAGTGGGGTCCAACAAAATACGAATGGTAGCCTGGTGTATCAGGTTTGATCACAGGAGATCAGGGAGAACTCACCAATTAGACTCAAAATTGGGTTCATAGTAGGAGACAGAGGGTGCTGGGAGAGATTTGTTGTTCCAACTGGAGGCCTGTGACTAGCGGTATGCCACAAGGACGAGGCTGCTGCTATTCATTGTTTTTGCAAATTATTTGGATGAGAATATAGGAACTATTGATAGTAAGTTTGTCATCGAAGACAGAATTGGTGTTATAGTAGACAGTGAAGTAGGTTATCTAAAAGAAAAATGCGATCTTGATCTCATGGGCCGAGGATGGCGGATGGAGCTTAATGCAGATAATTGTTGCATTTTGTTAGACAAACAGGGCTTGAGCTACACAGTTAACGATAGGGCCCTGGTGAGTGTGGTGGAACAGAGAGACCCCGGGTGCAGGTACATAGTTCCTTGAAAGTGGAATTGCAAGTAGACAGAGCGGTGAAGATGGCATTAGGCACGCTTGCCTTCATCGGACATAATGGTAAGGTCACATTTGGTGTACTGAGTGCAAATCTTGTCGCCTTGCTATAGGAAGGATGTTATAAGCTTGAAAGGACACAAAATATTCAAAATGATGTGATGCAGACGGGAGGTTTGAAGATATATGGAGGGGCTGGGATGGTTTCCCTTTGCATAGGAAGCTGAGGGGTGACATAACAGAGGTTTGTAAAATCGTGACGGGCATTGATATGATGAACAGCCAAGGTCTTTTCCCCAGATTTGCAAAACCAGAGCGGATACATTTAAGGTAAGAGGGAAGAGATTTAAAAGGCATCTAAGGGGCAGCTTTTTCTCACGTGGGTGGTGTGTGGATGTTGTGAGGAGTCAGAGAAATTGGTATTGGTGAATACAATTAAAACGTTTAAAAGACAATTGGATGGGGACATGAATAAGAAAGGTTTGGAAGGGTATAAACCTCAAAAAGATAAACAGAACTTCTTCATCGTAGGAAAACTGGTGACCATGGATGAGTTGGGTTGAAGCTTATTGCATGACTCTAGGAGCCTATGACACTATGACTCCTCTTTCATCACTAATTCTTCTTTGCCCTCAATTCATTTCCAAGTCAAAAATCCTCTGTAAGTACTTTCAATGATCTAGCTCTCCGAACGTTCTGAAATAGACAATTCCTGACATTGATGTGGTAATGTAGACAGCAGCAGCAGCAGTAGAATTGTATTCAAACACAATCTGTAACATTTTCCCAGGGATAATCCCTCAATCTACCATTACCATCAAGCCAATCTATGGATCAGTGCCGGGTGTGAGTGAACATGACAGGGTCAGAACCATGTGTACCTAAACCTGATGACAACCAATTAAATTGACTGTGCTTACAGGTTATATCCCAAACCGCAGGACTAACATCTGATAAAGAGGGCGCATTGATCCCAAGACCAACAAACCAACAGTCCTGCCACATCCAATCATAAATGGTGATGGACGTTAGAACAAATCACTGGAGGAGATGGCTCCACAAATATCCTCATCCTAAATAATGGGACAGCCCTGTACATCAGTGTAAAAGACAAGGAAGTAATATCTGCACCATCCTCAGCCAGAAGTGTTGAGTCTATGATCCACCTCACCCTCGCCATGATGCCCACAGAATCACAGATGCCACTCTTCATCCAACTCGATTTGCTGCACATGACATGAAGAAAACGCTGAACACAGCAGATATTCAAGGACAATGGGTCCTGACACCATTCTTGCAATAAGACTGAAGACTTGTGCTGCACAACAAGCCGTGTAATGGGGAAGCTGTTTCATTCCAGCTCCAACTCTGACATTTCCCTGACAATGTGGAAAATTACTCAACTATGTCCAGTCCCTGAATAGGAGAATAATTACAATCTGACCAATTACCACATCCTCAGTCCCATCACGGTAGTCAAATTGGTAGGAGTTCTTTTAAACTGAGCTGTCAAGCAGCACAGAAATAACCTGCTCAATGTGGTTTCTGATAGGTCTCCTTGCGGAGATGGTGCTATTGTGCAAATATCACTGGATTACTGATCCAGACCAGGCTAATGCTCTAGCAGCTGGTGGAATTTAATAACAATTAATAAAATATCAAAATCTATAATTTGGTGTCAGTAGCAGCGACCCTGAAGCCAATGTTGATTGTAAACAACCACGTGCTTCCCCAAAGTACTTTCAGGGAGAAAATTTCCTGTGCTTTCCTGGTCTGGCGTAAAAGTGACTCCAGACACACAAAAACAGATAAGCTCTTTAATGATCCTGGAAAGGCCAAGGAAGACACTCAATTGAATCCCGTTCTCCAAGGTCTTAATGGATAAACCCGCATATTACACCTGACACCAACATCGGTATCAGAGAAGGGAACAGGAAACACAATGCTGTCGACCCTGCAGAGGCCTCCTTCTGAACATCTGAAAGCTTGTGACATCAGTTACAGAGCTTTCCTACAGACTGCACAGAAACATCGGGAAAGAAGTAGGTCATACAACATATTGACCTTCCCCATTCTATTTCGTCTCTGAAAATTTTCTCAACACCCTTTTCCCACGCAACGTATATATCCCTTAATGTGAATAACTATCATGAAATATAAACTGCATTAGTCACTTCGGTCCTTTGACTTTGCTCCTCCAGTAACGTTGTCCTATAATGCGTGTTTATGAAACGTGATGTGGCTATAATGCAATTGCTGAATTGTGGACCTTTCATTAATAAAGTGAACTCCCGTTTAATGATCCACGAATCCATTCCCAGCACCAGCTGAACAGCAAAACCCAGACTCAGGGTTCTCTGTCTGCAAAATGCACCGTCAGTGTGTTCAGCTAAAACAGGAATGCAATTCACTCTGCAAGCCTTGAACCTTAGCTTCAATCTAGGAATTGTAGTCTACAGTCAAAAGGAACTTTATTTCAAACTGGGGGAGAATCTTGGCGAGAACTGGAATTTTGTATTGGCATCACGTGATCAGTCGGCTCGCGCATTTTCTGGTGAAGGGCTTGGTGAACAGCACAGGGCTGTGATCAGAGATTGTAGTGTTAAAGTATCACATTTAGTGAACTTTTTCATTTCAATACATAATTTGAAGATTTACTTCGACTGAGCTATCATTTTTTGTTTGGCGAACATTAGTTTTGTTTTGAATTTTAGTCATATTTCTGGTGGTTTGCCCCTTAATCTGTTTTTTTTCCACAGTCCCCATTATTGATATTTTCCGATTTTCAATAACAGTGTTCCTCAGGATCACAGGTATCACATTATTGGAGAACTACCTGTCATGAAGGCTAATCCTCTAGCCCGACAGCATTCTCCTGTTCTCTTTCCATTAGTTTCGTTTCTTGAAATCCTTATTTATATTGAGTGCCTTGACATCCACAGCCTTATGTTGGAGAGAATTTTCTACGGTCATCGGTCTCTTAGTGCAGGCATTTATTCTCATCTCAATGCAGAGTGGCCTATCTCTCCCAAATACCGTGGGGCCTTATTTTAAAAATCCCAGCCAGGGGAATTATCATCCCTGCTTCCAATCTGTCTTGCCCGGTCAGATTTGTATATGTTTCACTGAGATCTCCATGCATTTTCCTAAACACCATGCAATACAAGCCCAGTCACCCCAAACTCTGCTCCCATAACAAGCCGGTCACCCCAGAGAACACTCTGGTAATCATTCGCTGCTCTCCCTCAATGTTTGGTGTGTCCTTTTATTAGATTACTTGCAGTGTAGAAACAGGCCCTTCGGCCCAATAAGTCCACACCGACCTTCCGAAGAGCAACCCACCCAGACACATCATCTACATTTACCCCTTTACCTAACACTACGGACAATTTAGCATGGTCAGTTCACCTAACCTGCACATCTTTGGACTGTGGGAGGTAACCGGAGCACCCAAAGGAATCCCACGCAGACACGGGGAGAATGTGCAAACTTCACACAGACTGCTGCCTGAGGCAGGAATTGAACCCAGGTCTCTGGCGCTGTGAGGCAGCAGTGCTAGCCTCTGTGCCACCGTTAAGGAGACCAAAACTGCACACAATACTGCATAACGTTCGAGATGGGATCTCACCAAGGCCCTGAACAGCTTCAGTAAGATAGCGTTTTTCCTATACTTAAAGCCCCTTGAAATGAAGGTGAACAGACTATTTATCCTCCTGCCTGCTTTCTCATCCTGCAATATTACTTTCAGTGACTGGCGTACAAGGAGATCAAGGTCGTTTTCAATGGTACTGCTACCCACTTGGTGGTTCTATGTACACTGGTCAGCGTGACAGTGCCATTCCCAGTACTGACTTCTGGCTTCAGAACTCACTGCACTGCATTGAACCTGAGGTCTACACAGAAGGAAACAAAAAAGGAGCATACATACCTTGCGAGATTGACATATTTCCAACCATCCCTTTCTAAATGGTCGGCTGCAGTTCTATTGTTCTCACCAAAGTAAACAAAGTTACATCTAGCTACATTGCGCTTCATTTGCCAGGTATTTACCCATTCACTCCACTTGCCTCAATCACCTTGGAGCTTTTTTTATATCCTGCACACCCCCTCATACTCCGACATTGTACACTGCCCTCAGCAGGCTGAGAAATATTACATTTTATTCCCTCATGCAAATGTTTGTTGTGTATTGGGAATAGTCGGGTCTCAAGCCCCGATCCCTGCTACATTCCCCAAGCCTTCCGCTCTGAAAAAACATTGGTTTACTCCTACCCACCATTTTCTGTTAGCTCTTCCAGTCTAAAACCATGCCCATATATTGTTCCCAGTCACATAGGATTCGAATTTGCATAGTAGGCTTGGGGCTTTATCAAACATCTTTCTGAAAATTGAATCGTATTGCATTGATTGCTTCTTCACAATTTTGCTAAATGCAATATGATTCAATATGTTCTTTCCCAATACTTTCTCTAAGAGGTTTACTTGTTAAGTTCATTCAATTGCCTTTTTTTTCCTCACCAGGTTAAAGTTTCTTAGTATTACTGGGAAGATTTTTTTTTGTTTTGTTTTCTTCTGTGAAGACTTAAGTGAAATATTTTTTTTCATAGTTCTGCCATTTCTCTGTTCTTCATTCTCCAATCCCTGGTTTCAAACGGTAATGAAGCTGCATGTATTTTTTCCCTTAATTTTGCCATTGACATACTTTTAGAAGTTATTGCAATTTCAATCTTATAACCCTTGTGAATATTGTGTTCCGAAAACCATCAATTCTTGTCTTAAGCTGCTCAATGATTGACCATCACAGAAGCATAGACTCTGTATCGTCAAACATACAACACGGTCTACATTAGTCCCACTTTCCTACACAAGATCCATAGCAGGGAATGTTATGGCACTTAAAGTGCTGGTTCAAGTACTTTGTAATGGTTGTGCGGTTATGCTTGTCAACCCCACTACCAGGAAGTACATTCCAGAACTCAACAGCCTCTGGTTAAAAAAAATCCTCAAATCCTTTTCACTTTAAAAGTGTGTTCCCTTGTTCTTGGTGCTTTGACTAAAAGGTATAGCTGCTGCCAAGACACCATGTCCATGCCCCTCGTAATCTTTATCAACGAAACCAAATCCCTATCTTCCTTGCCTGCTCCAAAGTTAACAACCTGCTTTTATCTAGCCTCTCTTCATAACTGATGTGCTCCATCCCAGGGAAAATCCTGGTGAATCTCCTCTGCACACGTTCCAGTGCAGTCACATCCTTCCTGTAATGTCGCTCCCAGAACTACACACAGTACTCCATCTTGCCCGAAACAAAATTCCGCACAGCTCCTTTAATCTATGCCTCGATGAAAAAAGGCTATGTATACGGACCCATATGCTTTCTCAACTTGCGCATTTATCTGTTCAGTCACATTCAGGGATCTGTGGGGAAGCACGCTCTGAGCTTCCTAGTGTGCTACCATTCATTGAGTACTCCCGTGGCTGGTTCCTTCTTCCAAAGTGCATTACCTCATACTTATCAGGATTACATTCCACCTGCCATTGATCAGCCCATCTGACCATTCCATCTACATCTCCATGTAACATCAGACCTACCCCCTCTCTGCCAATCACGCGGCCAATCTTTGTGTCAAACACAAACTTACTTAATCACACTCTCCCCACCATCAACTTGCATAGACACATCTAAATCATTTGTGAATGCCACAAATAATAAGCATAAAAATCACATAACACCAGGATATAGTCCAACAGGTTTATTCGGACGGTCTAGCTTTCATCAGGTGGTTGTGCGCTCCGAAACCTAGTGCCTCTGAATGAACCTGTTGGATTATAAACTGATGTTGTGTAATTTCTACCTTTTCCCAACCCAGTCCAACACCAGCATCTCCGAATCACAAATAATAAGGGACGCAGCACTGATCACTATCGTGCACTTTTGGACACTCGTCTCCAGTCACACAAACAGCCTTCTACCACCACCCTCTGCCTCCTACCACTAAATTGATTTGGATGCAACTTGCAAAGCCACTAATGAGTCCTACACATTCCCTGGTTATTCTTTTCCAACTGACACACGTGGAGAAGATCTGGGGATTCTCCCTAATCTTGCCCTGCCAGCAGGTGTCTATGCCCCCGTGCTTGTCAGTTCCTCCAATTTCCTCGTTATTGCGGTCTTAAATGGACTATCCCGTATCCTGACATGATTTGCCTTAAATGTAGAGTAGGCAGCCAGAGAAACATCCTGTTTATTTTCACCTTGTCATATTTTTCGTGAATTTTCTAAATTTCACTGCGATCACCTCTCATTCTTTAAAACTCGAGATACCACAGGCTGAGATTCCACATCAGGCAATCTCGTCATCTGAGGGACGAATCTGGAGAATGTCCATTGCACTTGCTCTGTGGTCAGCGTATTCTTTCTCAGATTGGATTATCAAAACTGTACACAATACTCCGGCTGCAATCTCACCAAAACTGTACACAATACGCTAGGTACAGTTTCACCAAAACTGTACACAATACGCCAAGTACAGTCTCACCAAAACTGTATGCAATACTCCAGATACAGTCTCATTAACAAGCTGTGAAACCGCGTCAACATGTCTTTACATCTATATTCTGATTCCCTCAAATGAAGGCGAACTGAACTTTAACTCTCTCCTTCCATATATTTTCTTCCAAAACTCTTCAAACAATTCCGAAGTTTATCAAGGATGATTTCCCTTTCAGAAATGCACACTGATTCTCTCCAATTGCAATTAATTTCTAACTGACCAATATCACATCCTATGCAATAGATTCCAGCAGTTTCGCGACAGATATCAAGGTAGTTGGTCTACAGTTCTCCACACTATCTCTTCTTCCCTTTGTAGAAGTTTGGATCCATCCCATTCGTCTAGAGTTCTTGGATCACGTTTACTTCCTTCCATTTATCCACAATGGATTCCAGCCTCTGCAGAATATACAGGAAAATAAAAAAACACAGTGATCGACTGCGCAATTAATACTTCTATTGTTGATTTATTTCAAAATTTCGATATGAAGTATGTCTGTTTCTTCAGACTTAGCAATGTTCAATCTAGCTACATGTTCAGGTACTATCTTTTTTACTGATTTGAATTTACTTAATGTCTTTCGTTCCACAGGTCCTAGATGATCATTTGGTATATCTCAGAGATTTTCTGAATCGTCCTCCATGAAGGCAGATGCAAATTAATTGGTTATTTTCTTGTCTAATTCCCTATTCTCCACAATAAACTCTCCTTTCCAGATTACAAATTTTCCACATTTGACCTTGCTTTGATTTTAAAATATACATAGTTTTATGCATTCTTTGTGTTCCTGTTTGTTAGCATGCGTGTTCTCTTTTTGATTTCCTTATCAATTTCATGGCCCTCCATTTCTGAATCGGAAATCTCTGAGAATTTCAGGTTTACATCATGTCTTGAATTCCTCTGAAGTTACAATGATTAATATACTCTTCAATTTTTATGTTAACCCTCATTTAGTCACTTTCTCACTCTTTGGAGTTTCTACCTTAAATAAAGAGACGCATTTTTCAGACTTTGCAATATTTCTATACATCTCGTGTTCCTGACCAGATATATCCAAGAACACCGCAAGTGGACAGAGAAAACATTGCTGGGGACCTGTCTGATATTCTTGCATCATCGCTGGCTAACGGATGAGGTCCCGGAGGACTGGAGGGTAGCGAATGCTGTGTCCGTATTCAAGGAGGGCTACAATGAAAAACCTGGAAACTATAGACCAGTAAGCCTAACATCTGCAGTAGGTAAGTTACTTAAGAAGATTCTGAGGGATACGATATACATACATTTGGAAATACAGTGTTTGCCTAGGAGCATTGTGTATGGGAGATCATGGCTCACAAATTTGTTTGTGTTCTTTGATGAATTGACCAGCAACGTTGACGAGGGTTAGGTTGGTATACATAGTTTTCAGTAAGGCGTTCAATAAGGTTCCACATTGTATGCTGCTCTGGAAGGTGAGATCACATGGAATTGAGGGAGAGCTGGCAAATTAGTTACAAAATTGGCGTGATGCTGGGAAGTAGAAGGTAATGTTGGAAGGATGTGCTGGAACCATGATTAGTAAGATTGCAGATGACAGTCAAATATGCAGTATCGTCAACAGTGATGAAGGTTATCAGAAATTGCAGCAGGACATTGATCAGCAGCTGAATGGGCCGAAAATGGCAAATGGAGTTTAATATAGATAAACGTGAGATCTTGTATTTTGGAAAATCAAATCAAGTTCGGAGTTTCATGATGAATAGTTGGGCCTTAAGGGGTGTAGTGGAACAGAGCAAGGCTGGATCTTAGGTGTACGGTTCTCTGAAAGTAAGTTCAGAGGTAGACAAGTCGGTGAAGAAGGCTTTTCGCACACTGGCCTTCACCAGTCAGAGCACTGAATATCGAAATTGGAAAGTTATGTTACAGTTATACAGGACGTCAGTAAGGCCACACTTGTAGCGTTAACTTCAGTATTGTTCACTTTGCTCTTGGAAGGATGTTAATAAACTGGAAAGAGTGCACAAGAAATTTCCAAGGATGTTGCCAAGGACACAATGATCTGAGTTATCGGGAGAAGTTGGACAAGCCAGGATTTTTACTTTAGAGTGTATGAGACTGGGGAGGCGGGGGGGGATTCTTATAGAAGTACGTACGATCCTGAGTGGCATGTATGGAATGAATTCACTCAGTCTTGTTTTCCCCAGGGTCAGACAATCATGGACTGGAGTGCATCAATTTAAGGTTAGAGAGGAAAGAATAAAAGGGGACCTGAGGACCAATTCTTTTACACAGAGGGTGGTACGGATATGGAATGAGCTGCCAGCGAAAGTGTTTAAGGCTGGTGTATTAACAACATTTAAAAGACATTTGGACAAATAAGGACAGGAAAGGATGAGAAGGACACGGGCAATGGCAGGGAAATGGGGTTAGCGTGGATGGACATTTTAGTCGTAATGGACTCTAATTGATATTGTAATTTCCCAATTCACTGGAGTGAACCTGACCTTCCAGCCTCCAGGCTTCCATTATGTTTGACCATATGTGCTAACATTCGGTATGCAGACGCCGTGTAAAATGCAACATATTAATGTCACTATTTCTTAAAATCTGTTTCAGAGCAAGGTTATTAATTAGTCATTTTGACGACACAACACCAAATCCGAAATACCCTGCTCTCTAATCTTCAACTTACTAAATCAATGACTGCTGATGCTGGAAACCAGAGTCTAGATTAAAGAGGCGCTGGAAAAGCACAGAAGGTCAGGCATTTTCCGAGGAGCAGAAAAATCGACGTTTCGGGCAAAAGCCCTTCATCAGTAATCACTGATATAAAGTGGTATCATTTATTTTACACAGCATTATCAATCACTTAGTTAACGCAGTTTAGATGCAACTTGAGTATATACATTATTACTGCAGCCCACACGATTAATGGTTACTCATTCACAAGATGAGTGCGTTGCTGAATAATCAGCATTTATTGGCCATGCCAGAGGGCTGGTAAGATGCATCCACGTTGCTGTGGGTCTGGAGTCACATGCCAGCAAGACTAGTTAACGATAGCAGTTTCCTTCCACAAAGAATCTTGGTGAACCAGATGAGTTTTTCCAACAATCGACAATCGATTCCATGTGATCAGAGATTCCTGATTCCAGATATCTATTGAAGCCAAATTCCAACATATGCCATGGCCCGCAGAACATTTCCTGGGTCTCTGTATTGAGAGTCCAGCGACAATACCACTAGCCCATTTCTTCTGCTGAAAGTGTGTTGCTGGAACAGCGCAGCAGGTCAGGCAGCATCCAGGGATCAGGAGAATCGACGTTTCGGGCATAAGCCCTTCTTCAGGAATGAGGAAAGTGTGTCCAGCAGGCTAAGATAAAAGGGAGGGAGCCCCGATTCTCCTGATCCCTGGATGCTGCCTGACCTGCTGCGCTGTTCCAGCAACACATTTTCAGCTCTGATCTCCAGCATCTGCAGACCTCACTTTCTCCTAGCCAATTTCTTCCGCTTGCATATACTCGCATATCTAATGTCCAGAGCATATGATGCAAACTATTTGCATGACAGTTTTGATTTCGATATTAAACCCACCAATGTTTGTTTCTCCATGCTATTTGTAAGATCCACCCAAACGGATTATGTGGAAGCTGGGGGACAGGGTCTGTGGTGTTATTAGTGAGAGACTAGGACAAGACATTCGGGGAGGCTCACCTCGACGCTGAGATTATCTGAAAAAATGTCCAGCAATAACTTTCCCTGCTCTGCCAGGATAAGAGTCACTGTATTCTCTGTGCTCCCACACATTCACAATATATTTTTACTCCACCGACCCCAGAACAAGACTCATGGTCTATCTCCAAATAAAGCTCAAGCACTACCATTCTCACAATTGAATTCAGCACCTTCCTCACCACAACTTTTCTGTCACTGATGCAATGTCCCCCAGACTAATTACACTGCATGGACACAAAACTGTGGACAGACTCACTTAGGACACTGCTCCATTTCCACCACCACAACGCCCCCCCCCCCACCTACGCTAACACTAGCAACATGGCCATCCACTCCCACCCGCACTCTCTGCCTTCCTTTCTGTCATTCCAGGAGAAATAGCCTGGAATCGGACAGAAAGGGCCAAACCGGGTGGTGGAGTGCCCGATATCAGTTTCCTCAGCCCCCTCCTTTCCAACATGCGGAAGGACCCTGACACGTGCCGGAGGGTACCGGGATGATTCATGTGGAGATTCTGAACCATCCATGTCACATCAACCAAGTATGGAGCAATGTTCAGTGAAGGGAAATTCTCAATTTAAACCCACTGTCAGTTCCTACGTCTGCTCTCTCACCTCCAAAACAACAGATACCGCATTGCATAGAAATACACAGAAATATTGGTAAGCATCCCAATATAATAACACGCACACTACATATAAGGAGACAGGCATATACACACTTAGAAGCAAACAGAAACATATACAGTCACACAAATAGGCACAAACACAGCTCGAAACACGTCGGCAGATGCAAATACCCAGATATCAAGCGTACAGTCACATATACAGAAGCACAGACACTAGTGTCCTGAAAACGCAAATAGATGAGTTTTTGATGTATAAGGTGATCAAGGTTTTGAGGGAGAAGGCAGAAGAATGATGTTGAGGAACGTGTAAGAAAGTATTGAACGAAATATCAGATTCGATGGCCTGAATGCCCTCATTCTCCTCCTGTCTTTCATGCTCGTGTGGTGTTATGCTATCTGCCATTCTCTTCCTGAGACAGCAGCACTGGCTGGGTTTGAAACATATTTGGTTGGAAGAGGCGATTGTAATGTGGGGCATGTTTGGAGGGTCGAATGGTTTATGTCTATTCCTAATTATTGTATTCTTATTTCTCAAAAGAGGTGGCGATTTGATTAATGCGAATACAGTTTTGAAATAAACGGCACCGCAATGAAATAAGGACATCCATTTCACTTTGGTATTGTGCGATCTGTAGTGTCCTAACCTCAGGGAGCAGTGAAAGCTCTCTGAGGATGTGAAGGTTATTCAAGGCTGAGGTTATTCAATGTTTATTGGGAAGATACAGGAGACGGATGGTCAGACAGACTCCGATCAGCCGTGAGCATTCTGAATGGTGCCGCGGAATTGCCAACTTCTGCCACTACCCCATGTGTTGTTCTCTCAATCCACCACTCGAGGCCGTAACAGAGATATACTGCTGCACCTAAGTTTGTGGGAAGATTTGTAGCTCGGGTGCTCGTTGTTGTGGTTCTGTTCGCCGAGCTGGAAGTTTTTGTTGCAAACGTTTCGTCCCCTGGCTAGGCGACATCATCAGTGCTTGGGAGCCTCCTGCTCCTTCTTTGATGTTTCCTCCGGTGTTTATAGTGGTCTGTCCCTGCCGCTTCCGGTTGTCAGTTTCAGCTGTCCGCTGTAGTGGTTGGTATATTGGGTCCAGGTCGATGTGTTTGTTGATGGAGTTTGTGGATGAATGCCATGCCTCTAGGAATTCCCTGGCTGTTCTCTGTCTGGCTTGCCCCACGTTAGTAGTGTTGTCCCAGTCGAATTCATGTTGCTTGTTGTCTGCGTGTGTGGCTACTAAGGATAGCTGGTCGTGTTGTTTCGTGGCTAGTTGATGTTCATGTTTGCGGATTGTTAGCTGTCTTCCTGTTTGCCCTATATAGTGTTTAGTGCAGTCCTTCCATGGTTATTTGTACACTACATTCGTCTTGCTCATGTTGGGTATCGGGTTGCTCTTCTAGAGTATACAGGAAAGCCACCCACAGACCAAGTCCTAAACTATGAAAGTAACCACACCACCACACACAAACGAAGCTGCATCAGGACACTATTCAAAAGGGCCACAACACACTGCAGTACACCAGAACTGCAAAAAGAAGAAGAGGAACACCTATACAAGGTATTCGCCAAAAACGGATACCCGCGCAACTTCATCAGCAGATGCCTAAGAGAAAGACCACGGAACGAGGACATACCACAACCAAAAGGACTAGCCACACTACCATACATCAGGAGCATCTCGGAACTGACTGCCAGACTACTGAGACCCCTAGGACTCATAACAGCACACAAACCAACAGCCACGCTCAGACAACAACTCACCAGAACGAAGGACCCGATACCTTCGCCGGATAGCAAAACATGAGACCGTGAAATCCCCGATCTTTACCACTTGTGAAGGGTTCCAGATGAGGATTCATTGGAATCACTTGACCGCCTGAAGCAAAGATAATTCAGCCAAATCCATTTGGGACACTATCATTTTACCGTTTGTTATGAGTTCAAATTTCTGTGTCTCACATTTTTCTAGGAAATGACCAAGTCTGAGACCTGGATCATTGGTCATATCGCTAAACAAGTTACTGCTAAAATTTCTTGCAACCAGTGGAGGAGTGGGACTGGAAAAGGAAACATTGACCCTTCAACATTGTTAGCAACACAAATGAGAAATTCTGAAAGGGCTGTTCAAGTAGAAATTCCCTGCCCCAGAACTTTGTGGCACCTGGATGTTTGCATCTATTTAAAGTTGTGTTTGTTAAACATTTGACAGAGAAGTGAATGTAGAAAAATGGTATACAGACAGCAAAGTGCTCCTGAGACCAAAATCAGATCCTGTACGATCTTAGTCCATGGTGGAGCAGTGACAAAGCATCTCATGACCCATTACTGCTCCTCAGCCCTATGTTCCTTTGTTGCATCAGCCCCTCAAACCTCCTGCACAGGAGCAGATGAGAGCAAAGTATTCCAAATACCTGGTCCACAGCACAGAAAATCGCATTCAATCCCTGAAGACTGTAACACACAATTTGATGTGGGTTGGGAAAAGTTATTGGTGAATCTAGGTTGGGGTGGAAAGATGTCTCTCTTCTCTTTACCCCTCTGGCCCCCCTCTGCAACTTGTGCTTCACTTGTTGGTCATGTTGTAGACACGCATTCAGTGTGAATGCTGCTACAATATCTCACTCAGAAATGAGTCACAAAATGCTTTGCTGTCTCTGACCGCAACATTCAATACCAGAACGTGCAAGAAATTTACAACCATTAACTTTGCAATTAAAGAATATTAGAACATAAGGAATAGGATGATGTAATTCGGGCGATCAAGCCATTGTATACGATCATGGCTGATCTATTGTTGGCATTAACTCCTCTTCAATGCCCAATTCATCACACCCTTCAGCTCTATGACAGGTCAAACATCCATCGACCTCTTTGTTAAATACATTCAGTGATGGATCTCCCCTAACTGTCTAGCCCAGATAATTCCTGGCATTGATTATCCTCGGTGAGAAGAAAACACTCCCTACATATACTTCGTTACCTATTGATATGTACAAGAGGTGAACACATCGACTGAGGGAAGAGTGAATGGCCTTGATATAAAGGCTGTATTTGACTGAAGATGTCATCGGGACTATCTGCGTATTTGAGCTTAATGAGAATCAGGTGTAACCGCTCCACTGGCTGGTGTCTTTTAGAGCACAAAGGAAGATATTTATGGTCGTGGCCGATAATCCTCTCAGTCCCAAGACATATCTTCAGGAGATCCTTAGGGTAGCTTCCTTAGTGCAACCATCTTTAGCTGCTTCATCAATGTCTTTCCCATCATAAGATCAGAAGTGGAGATGGTCACTAAAGATCACACAATGTTCAGAACATTTTATTTCCTCCGTCTGCTCCCGAACAAGTTTGTGTCCATGTGCAGGAAGTCCTGGACTCCATTCAGGCTGATGCTGTTCAAGTGTCGATAACATTCATGTAACACCGCTGCCACGCACTGCACATTTCCACTGTTAGAAGAGGAGCTCATTCAGCACCTCAAGCTGGTGGCACACGGATATTTCGACAGCCCATGCAATCCTCCTACCTGTTCCACAGGAACACTTTAGTCAGTACATTGAGCTGTTAGACAGCAACAGGCACAGCCCAATTAGACGCTTGAACCAGGAGGAGACCATTCAGCCCCTCAAGAGACTTATACAGGAATAAGAGGGTGTCATTGAAGCTCCAACATGACAAACCAATGCAGCAGAAACTGCACTCAGAGATGGCTCCACTATGTTCCTCGTGGCTCCATTGCCTGTGAAACGCATGATACTCTAATGTGGTTTTCTGGCAGTGAGGAAGGAAGCCAGATGTTTTATCCCAAGTCTCAAAGAGGCATCTTCCATCTCTGAAAGGACGGACCCAGGTTGTCCATGGAGTTCAAAAGCTGGTGGAAATAGTTAACTGTTTTAAAATGAAGGTATTGTGGATATTGTTGGAATTGTGCATAGCATGACTTCCATTGCAGGACCAAAGACCAAATACACTACATTAATGTGTGGGGGGTGGGGGGTTTGTTCAAAGAATGGCCCTCTCTCTCTCTCTCCATTGACATGGGGAGTGGGATTGGGGTGAGGGGAACTTCCTCAGAGGCTCTTAAACTATCCAGAACCATGTAACCCGAGTAAAAAACAAGCCATGGAATTTATCACCGTATCAGTGCCTGTCGCTCCCGTTTAAGCTTCAGTACAATCAACTCTTATTCTCTCACAGCGCTACAGATTAATCTTCACTCACTCGTCCAGGAATAACTATCCCAGGGATTACACTGCTGAAACTCAATTGTACTCTCCCTATGGCAAACAAATAATTCCTTATAAAGGAGAGAAAATCTGTCCACAATACCCCAAATACTGTCTCAACAACACTCTAAGGTATGATCATAATAAGTCTTTTTCTTCACTTAGACGTCTCACTTTCTTTTCTGTGCCATGAAAAACCATTCCTTCTCTGCACTGCGAATGATGTGGAATATAAAAGTTCCTTACATGTGCATGATAGCACAAATAAAGCCAACACTAGAGGTGCTGATGGAGATGAAAATCATTCTCAGGGAGAGGCTATGAAAGAATGCACTTGAAATAAGGAATGATCACATACCTGAATGGAAATGAGCTGTACGGATATGAGAAACAGGCAGAGGACTCGCGCTATCCTCACTTTTGACTTTCAGGGATGATGACAGTTTCTTTCTGTGGTGTAAACAGCCATTCCTTCTGTGGTGTAAACAGCCATTCCTTCTCTCTACACTGAGACTGACGTGGAATTTAGAAGTTCCTTCCATCTGTATGTCTGCATCAATAAAGCCAGCACCAGAGGGGCGGATGGAGATAAACATCATTCTTAGGGAGAGACTAACAAGAATGCACTTGAAATAAGGAAGGGTCACATACCTGAATGGAAATGAGCTGCAGGGATACGTGAAACAGGAAGAGGGAGGGAGATGTCTTTACTTTAGTTCTTCCCTCACGGGATGTATGCAGCCCACGTCAGGCCAGCATGTTATGCCAATCTTGAACTGAGTGTCTGGTTCATCTGTTCCACAGGACAGTAAAGAGTAAAACACATTGCTGTGGGTTTGCAGTCACACAGACACCTAACCAGGGAAGGATGAACCATTGCCCTTTCTCTAAAGGACATGAGGCAAGCAGATAGGCTTTTTATAATTAATGATGTTGATTTCATTTCAATGGCACCAATGTTCGGCATGAGATATCAACCGATTATTATTTTGCGGCTCAAGATTATGAGTCAATGACCTAAGCACCATGCACTATTTCCCGTCTGACAATTCTGTGCAGAGAAGTTAGAAATCTCAAGTGTACTTATTTTATAACGTGGACGTGGTTAGAAGGGACTTGAAACAGGTGAATCCGGATTTAACAAAAGCGTAAGTGATGGTTTACTCAGAAGTTGCACTGAGGTTCAGGAGGAGACTGGGATATTGTGATGGTGGTATTGGAGAAGATTAGTCAGTCGGAAGGATATGGAAATGTAGATCTGTGAAGGGCTAGAAGGATTACGGAGTTTTAGAACAGTCCGCTTCCTCCTCGCATATTGGGTGAGCAATTTGTCAATTGTAACTTGCTAATTATAATTTCTAAGGAATGGAATTTTTGATTGGAAGTGAAAACGTTGACTTCCAACTTTCCAAATTTTAATATGAGTAGCGATTCCGTTAAACCTGCTTCAATAGATTGTTAGAATGACTTACCAGGAACACTAAAGAAAGCGAGGATGGGATGGCAACAAGCTTCAAGAACGAGCGGTACATTATAGATCCACCATGAAAATGATATCCAAAGTTAGTGAGAAGATTTGTAGCTCGGGTGCTCGTTGTTGTGGTTCTGTTCGCCGAGCTGGGAATTTGTGTTGCAGACGTTTCATCCACTGACATCCTCAGTGCTTGGGAGCCTCCTATGAAGCGCTTCTGTGATCTTTCCTCTGGTACTTGTAGTGGTTTGAATCTGCCGCTTCCGGTTGTCAGTTCCAGCTGTCCGTTGCAGTGGTCGATTGATCCAGGTCGATGTGCTTGTTGATTGAATCTGTGGATGAGTGGCATACCTCGAGCAATTCCCTGGCTGTTCTCTGTTTGGCTTGTCCTATAATGATTCCTGAAGAAGGGCTTATGCCCGAAACGTCGATTCTCCTGTTCCCTGGATGCTGCCTGACCTGCTGCGCTTTTCCAGCAACACATTTCCAGCTCTGATCTCCAGCATCTGCAGACCTCACTTTGTCCTATAATAGTAGTGTTGTCCTAGTCGAATTCATGTTGCTTGTCATCTGCGTGTGTGGCTACTAAGGATAGCTGGTCGTGACGTTTCGTGACTAGTTGGTGTTCATGGATGCGGATCGTTAGCTGTCTTCCTTTTGTCCTATGTAGTGTTTTGTGCAGTCCTTGCATGGGATTTTGTACACTACATTAGTTTTGCTCATGCTGGGTATCGGGTCCTTCGTTCTGGTGAGTTGTTGTCTGAGAGTGGCTGTTGGTTTGTGTGCTGTTATGAATCCTAGTGGTCGCTGTCAGTTCGGAAATGCTCTTGCTGTATGGTAGTGTGGCTAGTCCTTTGGATTGTGGCATGTTCTCGTTCCGTTGTCGGAAAAGGCAGAACAGGTCGGGCAGCATCCGAGGAGCAAGGGAGTTGATGCTTCAGGCAGGACCCTTCTTCAGGACTGGGGAGGAAGAAGGGGGCTGAGAGATAAATGGGTGGTGTGGATGGGTCTGGGGGTAAGGTCGGCGATGCGTGGGCTAAGGTAGGAGGTGATAGTGATAGATAGGTGGTGAGTGGGGAGTAAATACGTGGGAATAAAAATAGACAGTTAGGTCACCTCGAGAAGGAGAATCTGAATCAGAGGGTTGGATCTGGGATCCCGGTGGGCGAGGGGAGGTTTGCAAATTATTGAATCCAATGTTCATGCCATGTGTCTTTCGGCTCCCGAGTCAGACGATGGGGTGTTCTCGGCAACAACTTGATAAGTCTCTTCAAAACTCTCTCCAGCGTAATAATATCCTTCCTATAACAGATCTGCACACAGTACTACAGAACAGACTTTATTAATGTCCTGCACAATCTCAGCATGACTTTCCAACTTCTTACCTCAACGGTCTGAGCAACAAAGTCACCTTAAACACAGTGTCTGTATGTGCCTCAAACTTCAAATAATTATACCTGCACCCCGGGATCCCTCTTTTCAACAACTCTACCAAAGTCCTAGCATTAATTGTATAAGCCCTCCTCTTGCTTGTTTTACCAAATTGCAATGTTTCGCATTTATCCAATTTAAACTCTCTCTGCCACACCTCAGCTCAGTGAGTGATATTACTGCCCTTCAGGATTAAAAGACTCTCCCCTCTCCAGTAGGCCGACAGACTCCAGCCTTAATTTTCTCAAAGACCCAGAGCTTGGTTTGACTTGCTCAGTCAGAGGAAGGAGCGGATAAGAAGAGCCTGGAAAGTAAACAGTTGCCGTGTATCACATAATGATTTTAGGAAGACGGAAACCACATGTTTGAGGTTGGAAATAGTGACCGGTGTTGTTGGCCAGGTATTGTGCAATTCCCTCGTCTCTGGACTTCAGTGTTGATATCTTTTCAAGATCCCTTCAGAGTGCAGAGTGTGTCTACAGGATTTGTTTCCCGAATATTGCAGACTACAGATAATCACCATTTAAGCTGGAAATCACAGCCAACGAATTAAAGATGTTCACAGTCTATCTCGATGGCAGAGTACATGCACTCATCATCCTTTAGTTGAGAATGATACATTTCTTTATTTTAACAATGAGAACTGTTACCTGGGTCTTTCAGTAATGTGAATCAGAATTTATTAAATTCACATAGATCTGAAACCTGACACTGAAAATACGACCGAAATTCTGGGCATGGCTTAAGTCTTGTGTAGTGGGTAGCGCCCCTGCCTCTTAGCGAGAGCTCTGGATTCGATTCTCTTTCAAGAATTTGTGGTAGTGTCCCTAAGCTGGAGCAGATGGTCCGGATTCAATTCCTGCATGTTGTGGAGTTGTGTCACAGCATGTCAGAACAGCCTGGTGAACAAACACACAGGACAACCATGTTGCAGCCTTAGGGGTTCTTGCTGAGTGGTGGTAGTTTTCCTACCGCTAAGCTTAAAGGTCGAGGTTCAAATCCCACAGAGATGTTTCATTATATGTCTGAACACGTTAGTTAAAATGATTTTAGAATTGTGATTTGATGGAGGAGGAAGAGGTGTCAGGATTGAATTTCAGAATTTTGGCCCAGGATGACTGAAAGCACAGCCATTCGTGATGATTGGTGTCACAACTGCAACTTCAAGAGGTTTACAAAATCATGGGAAGGGTGAATAGTCAACATCCATTTCCCAGGGGAGGGAAGACATAAAGTAAAGAGCATAGGTTTAATGTGGGATGAGAAAGATTTAAGAGGGACCTAAAGAGCAACGTTTCCATTCAGTGTGCTGTGCGTGTATGAAACGATCTGCCAGAGGAAGTAGTGGAGTTTGGGACAATTACAACATTTAAAATGTGTGGGTATATGAATAGGAAGGTTTGAGAAGGATATGGGGCTGGAAAAAGAGACTAGATTAATCCAGAATGGTGGGCTTGGATGAGTTGAAGGGTCTGTTTCCCTGCTGTACGTCTCTATGATTTACTGATTCAATTAATGAAGATTTCTTTGTAATTTTAAACTCTTAACTATTATACAAACCATGTATATTATACAATCAAACTTGATATCATCTGTAAATTTGCTAACCATGCCAGCTGGAATTCCCATTTAAATCATTATGTAAATAACAATCAAATGTGGATCCAACACATTTTACTGTGGGTCACGGCTGGTCACAGGCTTCCAATTCGAAAAACAGCACTCAACGATTACGCTGTCTCCTGCCATTAACCAGGTATACACAGAAACACGCGAACATACCTATACAGATATATAGAGACACAGACAAAGACTTGTCTTTGAGACAGAGATAGATAATTTTTGATTAAAATCCAGATCAAGAGTTACAGTGAGAAGGCGGGAGAATTGCATGGAGAAACATGTCAGGCAGGATCGAACAGCAAAGTTGACGTGATGGGCCAATTGGCTTAATTTCAGTTTCCCATGCTGTATAGGGAATTACGGTATCAGGAATGCTTTCCAGAGGATGCAGTGGAGGCTGAGTTTGATAAATACTACATTGAGCCACCAATGGGACTTTGGGATAGGTTTGAGGGGCTACATGGTCTATGTCTGTTCCTGTGAGCTGTGCCATTGTTTCTGGAATGGCTATTGGATTTGATCATAGCGATGTTTTTCGGCATCAGTATAAGGCACTTCTGAGACCACATCTGATGTACTGTTTGAAGTTATGATCCCCTAAACTGAATAAAAAGCAAAATTGCTTTCAAACCTTTCAAAGAGGATTCCCTTCACTCAGTATTGAAGGCTTAACAGTTGAGGTCTGCGAATGAGAGATGTTCTTATTGACAATATAAGATCACGAGGAGAGTGCAGCTGATGAATACCTGATGAATATTTCCTCGTGTGGGAGAATAAATCTGGAGATGTAATTTAAGAATAAGACAATTTCCGAGTCAAGGTCCCTGGATCTGATTTCTCTTCATGCATGCTGCCAGACTACCTGAGCTTTTCCAGCAATTTCTGTATTTCCGAAGAAATTAAACATTTTATTTTTTAATTACGCTTTTGCATACAAACACGGCCATGTTTTGATCATGAAATGGTTCTGTGAACGACAGCAGCAATGATGCACCTACATGGAGCAGGGGATACGATGGAGTCATTGCGTTCAGACAATTTTCAACGAGAGCTCAAATGGTCCAGACTGTGGTCTGAAAACGTTACTGAATCAAGTCAGAGAAGGAAAAATGTAACCTATCTGGGAATGAACAGTCGCTTGCTCCCTTTCTCTTTCATTTTCCATCATCACAGCAATGTGTGTGAGAAAAAAAGAAACGCCCATTTGGTTTTATCAGTCATGGAAGATTCCTGATGAGGGTTCATTAGAATCTCCCCACTGCCTAAAGCAACATAATTCAGCCAAATCCAACTGTTGCAGGAAGGAATAACATTGTCAGAAGCTGATGCGAGCAGAATAACTTTAGAAATAATTTTTCAGAGTTGATAGTCAGAGAGTGGTGGGGAATCAGTTTAAGTACCAAGAAACAAAAGCATTTTGGGAAAAAAGAAAAAGAGATTTAGAGACAATTTCATGGAAGATCACAGATTTCAGAATGCTGAAATTAAGACATTTCGACATAATCCTGCAACATGAGTCAGTATTTCCAGGAACGATTGGTGATGGGGATACTGGTGTCAGTTCAGATAATATAAAGTATTGGATGAGCAATTGTTCTGCAGCTTTGTTACTGGGAGTGGGGTCAGCATAGCCTTCGACTCATTGGGATTGCAATTTCTGTCAGTGTCGTTTTCTTTGAGTGTGCAAAGTTAAAAATCACACAACACGAGGTTATAGTCCAACAGGTTTACTTGGAAGCACACTAGCTTTTGGAGCGACGCTCCTTCATCAGGTGATAGTGGAGGGCTCAATCCACACAGAATTTATAGCAAACATTTACAGTGTGATGTAACTGAAATTATACATTGAAAAACTGATTGCCTGTTAAGCCTTTCATCTGTTAGAATACAGTGATAGTTTCACTTCTTTCATGTGTAAATCACAAAACTATTTTTTTAAAAAGTTGCATTCTCGGGTTAGCTGTTAACAATGGTGATAGCTCGACAATATGTTTAAGGTGTTGGCCCCCTATGTTCTCTGTCTATACCATGATGTTTAGATTGATTCTAATCTAAAAAGTGAGATAACGGAGTTTTACATAAATTCATGCAGTTTTTGAGCCCAGAGTTCTACATGAATGTATGCAGAACAAATTGCAATGTAACCCTGCAAGTACAAATTCACCCCACAAAATATATATGTGCATGTGGGTCTTTGTCTGTCTGTCTGTGTGTGCCTGTCTGGGTTGGTGGCTGTGAGAGTGAGATAGTGCATGTGTGTGTGTGTAGTGACTGCAGAGTGTCTTAAGTCTGTTTGGGGGTGCGTGTGGGAGTGTGCGTGTCTGTAAGGGTGTGTGTGGGTGTCTGTGTGCTCGTCTGTGTGTGTATATGTGTCCGTGTGTATGTGTGTATAGGAGTGCCTGTGTGTGTGAGAGTGTGTGTGTGTGTAGGAGAACCTGTGTGTGTGTATAGTGCAATGGCGATCACCTATAATGTGACATGAACCCAAGGTCCCGGTTGAGGCCCTCCCTATGAGTACCAAACTTAGCTATCAGCCTCTGCTCGGCCACTTTTCCCTGCTGCCTGTCCCGAAGTCCACCTTGGAGGATGGTCACCAGAAGATCCGAGCCTGAATGTCCGGGACCACTGAAGTGTTCCCCATCTGGGAGAGCAACCTCCTGTCTGTTGATTGTTGTGCGGTGCCCATTTA
>NW_025214206.1:0-8036 GCF_004010195.1 Chiloscyllium plagiosum | reverse complement strand
GCCATGTTTTGATCATGAAATGGTTCTGTGAACGACAGCAGCAATGATGCACCTACATGGAGCAGGGGATACGATGGAGTCATTGCGTTCAGACAATTTTCAACGAGAGCTCAAATGGTCCAGACTGTGGTCTGAAAACGTTACTGAATCAAGTCAGAGAAGGAAAAATGTAACCTATCTGGGAATGAACAGTCGCTTGCTCCCTTTCTCTTTCATTTTCCATTATCACAGCAATGTGTGTGAGAAAAAAAGAAAAGCCCATTTGGTTTTATCAGTCATGGAAGATTCCTGATGAGGGTTCATTAGAACTCCCCACTGCCTAAAGCAACATAATTCATCCAAATCCAACTGCTGCAGGAAGGAATAACATTGTCAGAAGCTGATGCGAGCAGAATAACTTTAGAAATAATTTTTCAGAGTTGATAGTCAGAGAGTGGTGGGGAATCAGTTTAAGTACCAAGAAACAAAAGCATTTTGGGAAAAAAGAAAAAGAGATTAAGAAACAATTTCATGGAAGATCACAGATTTCAGAATGCTGAAATTAAGACATTTCGACATCATCCTGCAACATGAGTCAATATTTCCAGGAACGATTGGTGAAGGGGATACTGGTGTCAGTTCAGATAATGGAAAGTATTGGATGAGCAATTGTTCTGCAGCTTTGTTACTGGGAATGGGGTCAGCAGAGCCTTCGACTCATTGGGATTGCAATTTCTCTCAGTGTCGTTTTCTTTGAGTGTGCAAAGTTAAAAATCACACAACACGAGGTTATAGTCCAACAGGTTTACTTGGAAGCACACTAGCTTTTGGAGCGACGCTCCTTCATCAGGTGATAGTGGAGGACTCAATCCACACAGAATTTATAGCAAACATTTACAGTGTGATGTAACTGAAATTATACAGTGAAAAACTGATTGCCTGTTAAGCCTTTCATCTGTTAGAATACAGTGATAGATTCACTTCTTTCATGTGTAAATCACAAAACTTTTTTTTTTAAAAAGTTGCATTCTCGGGTTAGCTGTTAACAATGGTGATAGCTCGGCAATATGTTTAAGGTGTTGGCCCCCTATGTTCTCTGTCTATACCATGATGTTTAGATTGATTCTAATCTAAAAAGTGAGATAACGGAGTTTTACATAAATTCATGCAGTTTTTGAGCTCAGAGTTCTACATGAATGTATGCAGTGTTTGAGCAAATTGCAATGTAACCCTGCAAGTACAAATTCACCCCACAAAATATATATGTGCATGTGGGTCTTTGTCTGTCTGTCTGTGTGTGCCTGTCTGGGTTGGACCTGTGTGTGTGTATAGTGCAATGGCGGTCACCTATAATGTGACATGAACCCAAGGTCTCGGTTGAGGCCCTCCCTATGAGTACCAAACTTAGCTATCAGCCTCTGCTCGGCCACTTTTCCCTGCTGCCTGTCCCGAAGTCCACCTTGGAGGATGGTCACCAGAAGATCCGAGCCTGAATGTCCGGGACCACTGAAGTGTTCCCCATCTGGGAGAGCAACCTCCTGTCTGTTGATTGTTGTGCGGTGCCCATTTATCCGTTGTTGTAGCCTTTGCGCGGTTTCCCCAATGTACCATGCCACCGAGCATCCTCTTTGAGTGTGACAGAGATTGTCTGCACGATGCTGAGCTAGTTTTCTGATGCTATCTTACTGAACTCACCTCATTAACTACCTATCCTGTTCCATGGTGTCTCTCTCATTCAATGCCAGCCTGATTCTCCAACCCATCACGGCTGGAGGAACTCACTATCGCACTTATGCCACTGGATATTCTGTGATCCCTGACAGAGGTGCCATCTTTAAAAGGCCAGTGGACACATTATTGAAGTTTCTCAGTTTGAAGCCACAGTGCACATTTTACCCTGAGCATGACAGATAAGGGGCAATTACACTACGACTTTTCAACAAGGGTACGGTGGTCCTGGTGAAAGGGCTAGTACAGAGGGGCATCATTTTCTGCCCAGAAGAGGCCCCAATACCAGGCCCATCGAGCATGGTCAGAGCTCACCACCCAGCTCAGTGCTGTATCTGTGGTCTGAAGAAATGTCCTGCAATACAGGACTAGTATCGATCACCTTCCCCAATCTGTCAGGATGCGTATCGCAATATTGTCTCTGTTCCCTTACATTCACTGTATATGTGTTATAGCACCTACCCCTGAACAAGGCTCACGCTCCACCACTCTCACTACTGCATGCAGCAACTTCTCTCTCTCTCTCTCTCTCTGGCCTTTGCAATTTCACAGCATGTTGGTAGATTATTCTGGAGAATGCCAAATATGGAATGTTCCAGATAATGTTCCAGATAACTCCCATTTTCAGGAAAATGTCAATGCCCTCGTGTGAAACACGTAGGTTGAAGGAGTAGCAATGTACGTTTTTTTTCTAATCACATACAGTTCAAATCCATCATGAGCCCTTCAACCACGTTCTAGCAATGAATACGATCGTGGCTGATCTGGTCGTTTTCTCAGCATCCTGTTGCAGGAATATTCCGTCATTCAACCCCCTGGGTTCCTGTCACTGACCAGACGACACTCAGGCACTTTTACCCCAGGTTTCTTCAAGCGCCTGTTCAGAGGGCATTTCCCACGGGGACGGACTCTCCCAACAATATATTCCATCAGCTTTATACTTTTATGTAATGTCGAGCACATTTTACACATACCAATAAAAAATAAACATTACTTTATGGTTATTGATATCCAAATACAATTTGTAATTCTGGTTATTTCATTTGTCTCATCTTTGTGTATTCATTCAGAGACAGCTTCTAAACACTTGTCTCGTTAGAAAATATAATTTCTAGTAGAGAACTTTTTATCCTCTAACGTCACCTCTAGTGTCAATTTCCTTGTTATTAAAGTTTCTATTGCCCTTTGTGACTGTTTCTGTAACAGATACATAGTATCCCACTTAGTTGCCTGGACAGCTGGTTTGTGATACAGAGGAAGGCCAACAGCTTCGGATAAATTGGATTAGACTCTCTCCAATGTGGGAACATGCCCTTCTGTCCAACCACGCCACACCAACCCTCCGAAGAGTAACCCACCCAGACCCATTTCCTTCTGGCTAATACAACTAACACTATAGGCAACTTAGCATGGCCAATTCATCTGACTAGCACATCTTTGGACTGTGGGAAGAAACCGGAGCACCTGGCAGAAAGCCACGCAGACACGGGGAGAACGTGCAAACTCCACACAGACAGTCACCCGAGGTTGGAAGTGAACCTGGCGATACTGGTGCTGTGAGGCTGCAGTGCTAACCATTGAGCCACTGTGCCGCCCCTCACACTGACAGAGCTTACCACGAAGGTCCCGCTTTCTCAACCTCTCCCATTCACACTCAGAAGAAACCACTACTGGTGGTCTCTCTCTTTCATGAGAGAGCAGCCTCATGCTCCTTTGGAACTCTATTCTATCACTATTAATGCTTTACGTTTGATTTGTTTTATTATTTCGTTTTGCATTATATTCCTGGATGTTCTGGAGCAGTGTCATTTTGTACCACTGTCAGTATAATCCTGCCCACTCCCTGATAATCCTTGACTCCGTTTGTATTCCTGAAACTTGCTGTCTACGTCTCAAAAATATTCAATATCTCTGCCTCCAATGCTCTGCGAGAAAGCGAGTTCCAAAGACACAAAATACTGAGAAAACAAGAATTAACCTCATCTGTGAGTGAGGTTTTTTTTTCCTCTCTCTTTACCTGAGAATGGATATAATTTCATTGAAAGCAGTTCAGAGAAGTGTCAATTCATGTATTCCAGGGATGAAGGGCTTTACTTATTGAGGCTTTTGAAAGGTTACTCTTGCAATGAGAGCTGATCTTATTGAAACATGCAAAACCTTGAGGAGAGTGCATCAAATAGGTACCCACTAAGTGTTTGTATAGTCCAAACTTGCTGTCATTGTCAAAGAATATCGACAGTGTGGAAGCAGGACACCCTGCCCATCGAGACCACATTGACCCACCGAATAGCATCCTTCCCTGGCCTGCCACCTACCCTATCTATGTAACACTAAATTTTTGCATGAATAACACAACTAAACTACATATCCCAGGGCACTATGGGCAATTTAGTATGGCCAAACCACTCTAAGCTGCACATGTTTGGACTGCAGGAGGAAACTGTATCATTGGGAGGAAACCCACACTGACGCAGTGAGAATGTTCAAACTCCACATAGAGAGTCGGCCGAGGTTGGAATTGAGCTCAGCTCCTTGATGATGTGATGCAGCAGTTCTAAACACAGGTCGACCATCCTCCTCCGTTAATTCTACTAGTACTTATGTCTGACTAAAGAAATCTGCCTGACTTGTTCATGTCACTGAACCTGAACCAGAACCAGTGTGAGAACGTGATCATCGGCCATATCACCAACCTGGTTACATTTAACATTTGCTAGGAAAAAAAACAGTGATACCCTCCAAACTCAATCAGAACAGCAATGAGGAGCAGTTCACAAAGTGGATTTCACTCAAATGGGAATTCTTTTTCCCACAAGTTTGGGATGGCTGAATTTTGATATTATATCTAGGCTGACGTCGTCTGATTTTGCACAGACAGGTGAACCAGGGATAATGGTGTATTGACAGAAGAGAGCAGCTGAGAACACAATGAGATGAGCCATGACCTTGTTGACTGGTGGAGCAGTGTCAAAGGGCCGAATATCCCACTTGTGTCCCTCAGCGCTATGTTCTGATGTTCCATTCAGCCCGTCGGACCTGCTGCACAGGGTCAGGTGGACGCCACTTACATGTGTCGTTTCGGAAATGTATTTGGCAAATCCAGGCTGTTTCAGGAAGCGAACCAAACCCCAAATCCATGTTTCCAGGCTTCCCGTCTCTAACTTGTTCTCCAGGTTTGGTCATGTTATATACCCAGATTCCCTGTGATACAGTCCCCATGCTTCACCCAGGGTGAGCTCAAACAAATCATTTGCCCTCTCTGAATGCAACATTGTAAAACATGACCCCCAGAAAAATAATCAGTTACTTTCCAAAAGAATAACATGACAATGTAAGAAGCAGGAACATCGGAACAGCAGTATGCTCATCGGCCGCCAACCATGAACTGTCATTCAATAAGAATATGGCTGATCTACTCCAGGGATGAATTCCACCTTCCTGTTAACCTCTTGTATCCCTTATCTCGCTGAGCTACCAAAAATGAATCCATCCCGTCTGTAAATACAGTCAGTGACCTCGCCGCCACAACTCTCTGGGTTAGGGAATTCCAGACATTCACCAGCTTCTGAAAAAAAACACTTTCCTTTGCAATTCAGTTTGAATTAAATGTCACCATTCTGTATGTATGTCCCGAGTTCGAGACTCTGCCCAGGAATGGAACCACATTCACAACATCCACCTTGTCAAGCCTCCTCTGTATCTTACCCGCTTCAGTAGTATCACCTTATTCATTTGAACCACAATGAATAATCGCCTCACCATTTTCGATGTACTCAAGAATTCTACCCTTTCATCCCAGGAGCCCGCCCAATGTAACAACCTAGTTACTTGCTGCATCAGCATGTTGACGTTATGTTTAATACACAGGAATACTGCAATCCTTTTGCACTGCTCCTTTTTTTGGAGTCCGTCTTCATTAATTAACAGCCTGCCCTTTGGTTCTCAGTGACATCCACAAACTCGGATATATATTGCACTCAGCTCCCGTCAGCGGGCTATCAGTATAGATTGTAAATGTCTAATGCCATTGGACTGCTATTTTTGGGATTCCAGTAGATACATTTTATCACAAAGATCTATGAATCTGGTCTCTCCGATTTGTATGTGCTAACCAACCGTCATCCCATGCTAATGTATTATTTGTCATGTGTAAAACCCTTATTTTGTGATACCTTGTGGAAAATCTCTGGAAGTTCTCATGTCTACCAGTTCCCCTTTATCAAATCAGCGTGTTAAATCCTCAGGGATCTCCAGAAAAACTGTAAGTGATTTTACAGCTAAAGTATAGTTTCCCTTTCACAAAACCATGCTGACTCTGTGTTCAGCTTTTCTACATGACATGCAATTTCTTCCTTAATAATGGACTCTAAAAGATTCCCAGCAATAATGGTGGGGCTAACTGATTTCTGCTTTCTGTATCACTACTTTCTTGAAGGCAGGCGTCACATTGGAGGTTTATCAGTTTTGCTGGAACACTCCTGCAACCCAGAGTGTTATGGAACATTCCCAACAATTCCTCCATTCACGCTGTGGCCACTCCTTTTAAAACCAACTAAGAATTGCTGCTGACTTGCCTATCCTTACTAGTGTCTGTTCGTTAAAAAATAACTTTGTTCCTTTTGTTAGAGGCAGTTCAAGAACTTCCCACCAATTACCATTTTGTTTATATCATTGAAATACTTATAGTACCTTCGCCTGTGAGGAATGGTGCAAAATACTGGTATAAATTATCTGCCAATTCCCCAGTCATACCCTCCAAATGTCCTAAATATGCATTCCTGATCTTCTTTCTACCTGAGGTCACACACTCATCTTGAACTTTTTTCTACACTCGGAAACACTCGAGATGCTTGTTTTTATAATTCTTGTCAATTTGCTTTCATCATATCAATTCTTCTTTTTTCCTTGCTCTTTAGATTCATACAGTCATATAAGGCACAAACAGACCCTTTGGTCCAACTTGTCCATGCTGGCCATGTTTTCCAAACTAAACTAATCCCATCTGCTTGCACTTGTCCCATATGGCTCGAAACGTTTCCCATTCATATGCTTGTCCAAACATCTTTGAAATGTTGTAGCTGTACTTGCATCTACCACTCTTCCTCTGGCAACTCATTCCATACACACACCACCCTCTGTGTGAAAACGTTGCCCCTTTGTCCCTTTTATAGCTCCCCACTTTCAACTTCCAGCTATGCCCTCAATGTTTGAATTCCCCTATTCTGTGGAAAATAGTTTGACTATTCACCCTATCCATGCCTCCCCTGATATTTTCAACTTTTATAATGTCACCCCTCAACCTCCTTTTACTCCATCTGACGCCACTTTCAAGATCAAGCATTTACAGATAAGTACTGCAAATTTGAAACAATATTAAAAATGACAGGTAAACGAACTCAGCCCAAACTTCAACTGTGATTTGTTTTTCTCCATATTACCACACTAAGGCAGTATGAAGCTCTTACTAGTGCAAATAAGAAGTCAAACGCTTGAATTTCTTTGTCTAAAGGGGGTGATGATCTCTAAAGTGAAAACCTATCTCTGGCCAGATGTATGTTCCATTAAACTAGAAATCCACTGACTCCGGTGAATAGCGCCTTCAGCTATGACTGTCCATCTCCCGCATTTCTGCCCTCACTCGGTCCCCTCCTTCCCAGAATACTGATAGGTCTCCCTTGTCCTCACTCCCGACTGCACAAGAATCCACATTCACAAAATCATAATTCGCACTTCCACCAGCTTCAACAGGACAGCACCATTAAAAACATCTTAAACTCCCATCCACTGTCAGCATCTCACAGGGACTATTCTTTCTGGAACGGCCTCCATCACCCCTAACGCATCCCCACTCCCACATGGCACTTTGCCATGTAATTGCAGAAACTGCAACACTTGCCAATTCACCTCTTCCCTCCTCACTGTCCAAGGCACAAATCACAACTTTCAAGTGAGGCAACTTGTACTTTTTCGATCCAGTGTCCTTTCATTGCTGCTCACAATTCGGTCTCCTTTACACTGGGGATACAAAACAGAGACTGCTTCGAGAAACACTTCCACTCTGTCTGTTGGAATAATGGTGATCTTCTCATCACTTCCCATTTCAACAACCTACATTGCTCTCATGCGAATATTTCGGACCTGGACAGCTCCAATGTTCCAATGAAGCACATCCCAAGCTTGAGTAACACCTCAATTTACAATTTGGAACGCTAAAGTGTATTCAATAACTTCACAGGCTGACCCCGTTATGGCTGATCTCCATTCTTCATACATTTCCCTCCTGGCCTCCCTATGAACATGTGTGGTTGTGTCTTCTTCATCGTGTACTC
>NW_025214205.1:35593-40239 GCF_004010195.1 Chiloscyllium plagiosum | reverse complement strand
CACGCACACGTGCACGCACACATACATATACATACGTGTGCGCATGCACCTGCTCTCTCATGTATGGTACACGTGTGCACACATACCTGCTCTCACATACATGTGCGCACGCACCTGCTCTCTCATATGTGTGGTACACGTGTGTGCACGCACTCGCTGTCACATACGTGTGTGCCAATTTCTCGTCATCTCTGACATAATTGGGAAACCCCTGTATTT
This sequence comes from Chiloscyllium plagiosum, assembly GCF_004010195.1. Classification (NCBI taxonomy): domain Eukaryota; kingdom Metazoa; phylum Chordata; class Chondrichthyes; order Orectolobiformes; family Hemiscylliidae; genus Chiloscyllium; species Chiloscyllium plagiosum. The sequence goes on along the minus strand of NW_025214205.1, from coordinate 40,020 downwards.
TTAAACAGTGCGCCTCACCTCTCTCCCCCCCCCCCCCCTCCCCCTCCCCTGCACTCAGATCGTCTCCGGATCTCTTCTGTTTCTGTAGGACTAGCTGTCCATTCTTTTAAACTCGAATGGACACAATTCCAGCCTGTCCAACCTTTTGTCATGAAATAATTAACCCCCTTCCCCCTCCCTCCATCCCAAACACCACTCCCCAATCCACAAGAGGAGAGGGGGGGAGGCGGCGAGATACATGTAGAGATGTGGAAGGATTGAGGAGGGAGAGAGAGAGAGATGGAAACGTGTGTACGAGGGTGAGAGAGTGCGAAGGGATGAGTGTGAGAGAGAGAGAGAATAAGGGAAGGTGAGAAGAGATGGACACGTGTATGAGGGTGAGAGAGCGTGAGGGGATGTGAGAGAGAGAGAGAATATGTATTAGGCAGCTGTGATCTCCTCCTGTTCCCTGTAATCGCTGTGTTGCCATGGCAGCCTTAAAAGGGCAATGTCTTCACATCAGTGTGGGGTTAAGGCAAGCCCCTGGTGAGACACTATCCTTCCGCAGAGCAAGGGATGGACTGTGCGGGGCAGTGCATTAGCTCGAGAGCGCTCCCTCAAGAGGTTGCCAGGGCGAGGGGTGGGGTGGTGGTCTGACATCTCTGAGCCCACCTGTGACATTATCAACCAGTCTGCAAAGCTCAGCCATTGTTGTAGGAATCAGGGCAGTCCTTGGGAGGTGATGGCCCTGTCGTATTATTGCTAGGCTGTTGACCCAGAGACCCCCGGGTAATGTTCGGGGGACCCGGGTTTGAATCTCAGCATGGAATTTGAATTCGACAAAAAAAAAATTACGAGCCAGCAAATGATTGTGAATCCGTCGCCAATTGTTGGGAAAATCGGGATCGCTAATCTCCCATCGGGGAAGGAAATATGCCATCCTTACCTGGCCTGGCCTACATGTGACTTCAGTGGGAATCCATTCCTGATGAAGGGCATTTGCCCGAAAACGTCGATTCTCCTGCTCCTCGGATGCTGCCTGACCTGCCGTGCTTTTCCAGCGCCACTCTAGTCTTGGCATGTGACTCCAAACCCATGGCAACGTGGTTGACTCTCAACTGCCCTTTGAAATGGCCAAGCAAGCCTCTGCGTTCTAGGGCATCTAGGGACGGGGCAATAAATGTTGGCCAGCCAACGATCCCTCACCCAATGAGTGAATTGTAAAAGAAAGGCAATTTACCCCCAGTGAGCTCCAACAATGCTGTCATCGCCAGATCATCCATTGGTCAGGGATGCTGGTTACATCTGTCTGAGTGCAGGAACAGGAAGAGTTTGGAGAGATATGAGCCAAGTGCTGGCAAACGGGACTAGATTAATTTAGGATATCTGGTCGGCATGGACAAGTTGGACCGAAGGGCCTGTTTCCAAGCTGCATGACTCTGACTCGATGGTTATGGGATAAATATCGGCCAAGACACGGGAGAGCCTGTCTCTTTCAACCCGGCTCACCTTCCAATGGTGGGTGGTGGGATCTTCACACCCACTTCAGAGGGTAGTTGGGGTGTATGACATCATAGAATCCCTACAGTGCAGAAAGTGGTCATTTCGCCCACATTTCAAAGGCGTTCGGATGGGGATATGAATAGGAAGGGTTTGAAGGGATATGGGCCGGGTGCTGGCAGGTGGGACTAGATTGGGTTGGGATATCTGGTTGGCATGGACGGGTTGGACCGAACGGTCTGTTTCCGTGCTGTCCAGCTCTGTAACTCTATGGTCAGTATGGAGGGGTTGGGCTGAAGGGTCTGTTTCCGTGTTGTACATCTCTATGACTATGACTCTGACTCCAAAGAGCATCCCACCCATATCTACCCTATCCCTGTAACTCTGCATTTCCCATGGCTAATCCACCTAAACAGCACGCCCCTGGACACAATGGGCAATTTCCCATGGCCAATCCTGACTTGGAAATATTGGCCATGCCTTCATCGGGGATGTGCAGGTTAGGATGGATTGGCCGTGCGAAATTGTCCCATAGTGCCCGGGGATGTGCAGGTTCGGATGGATTGGCCGTGCTAAATTGTCCCATAGTGCCCAGGGATGTGCAGGTTAGGGTGGATTGGCCGTGCTAAATTGTCCCATGGTGAACCTGGGTCTCTGGAATACCAGTCGAGTGATAACACCTCTGGGCCATCACCTCCTCAGTCATGGCATAGACTATAAGAGCAGGGAGGTTATGTTGGAGATGGACAGAATTTTGGTGAGGCCACAGCTGGAGAACCATGTGCAGTTCTGGTCTCCACACTATCAGTGTATACTATCTACAAGTTAGAAACGTAGAGGAGGAGGTGTAGGCCATTCGGCCCTTCAGGCCCGCTCTGCCATTCAGTTGGATCGCAGCTGATCACCCAACTCGTCACCAGCCTCGGGCGACTGTCTGTGTGGGGTTTGCACCTTCTCCCTGTACCTGCGTGAGTTTCCTCCCACAGTCCAAAAATGTGCAGGTTCGGGTGAATTGGCCGTGCTGAATTATCCGTAGTGTTAGGTGAATCGGTCAGAGGGAGAGGGGCGTGGGTGGGTTGCTCTTCGGAGGGTCAGTGTGGGCTTGTCGGGCCGAAGGGCCTGTTTCCACACACTGTAGGGAATCTAATCGAATTTTGCTCCCATATCCTCTTGATTCCCTTTGCCCTAACATCGACATCGAATTCTTTCCTGAAAACATTCCATCTTTTGGTCTCAAATGCTTCTGTGACAGAGAATCCCACAGGCTCCCCCTCCAACATTTCTCCCCATCTCAGTCCGAAACATCCCCACCCCATAATCCTGTGGCAATCGATGATGATTGTTGTCATGGTCACCGTCCCTGAGACTAGCTTTCTGTTGTAGATTCTCCTCCCCCACCGATTGTAGTCAATTTGAACCCATGTCTCTAGGTTATTAAGTTAAGCAAACACTGCTGGCAAAGCTCAGCAGGTCTGTGGAGAGAAATCAGAGGTCTTGTTTCGGGTCTGTTAACCCTTCCTCAGAACCGAAAACATTTCTGGTTTCCAGAGTCTGGAATTAATTTAAACCTCAGGCTTACTAGTCCAGTGACACTTCCCCCACCCTGTTCCATAAGCTCCCCGAGACAAAATGTTTCCTGATCCTTTAAAGAGACTTGAGGGCCCCTTTTACTCAAACTGTCTTCACAGGAGAGCATTCCCAGGTCAGGGAGTGAGCTGCAGCCTGGACGGACCTGTCCCTTACCAACACAGGGACAGCACCCTTTTAAACGTTGTCATCACATCTGTTCCTACTGCCATGTGAGGTAGCACTCTCCAAGCGCGGAGGGTTCAATTATAACTGCAGTGTCGTTTCGACATCGACTGTGCTTGCTGACGCATCTGCTGAATTCTCCGCGAGCTCCCTCCCAGCCCCCACACAAACAAACAATTGTCTTCACTTTGCAAGGTGGTGGGGGGGGGGAAGAGGGGGAACAAAAAGCCCACGCCATCCGAAATATCCATCCATTCGGCATCAGAAACACACGTCTGCTTGAACGGTGAGGGTTGTGTATTCACAGGCCCCACCCTGGGGCAACTGTGCAGGGAATGGTTTCCAATTGAGGGGGGAGGGGGGAGGGGCTCACATTTTTCTGCGTCCCCTCCCCCGATTCCTTGTTGCGCCCCTCTTCTTCCTCCCCCCCGCCCCCATTCCTCCCTTCTCCCTCTCCCGCACAGAGTGGGGCAGCGCTGTGGCAATAGTTCCTCATGGGTTCCGTGACCGTAACGTTTCCAAGACAACAATAGGTGCTTCTCCCCTTCGAGCCGGCTCTATCATTCGTCAGGAACATGGCTGTGTTCAGGATTCCACGTTTCCCTCTCTTACTCCCTGATTGTCTTTGATGCCACCCACCAATCTAACAAGAGTCCACCTGTCTCCGCCTTAAAAATATTTAATGACCTCCTCCACTTGCCTTCAGTGGTAGGGAGTCATAGAACCTCTACAGTGTGGACGCAGACCGCTCGGCCCATTGAGTCCACACGGACCCTCTGAAGAGCACCCGACCAAGACCCACACCCCCTACCCTAAACCTATGACCCTGCATTTCCCATGACCAAACCACCAACCCCTGCACATCCCTGGACACGATGGGACAATTTCGCACGGCCAATCCACCCTAACCTGCACAAGCCTGGGCACTATGGGACAATTTAGCACGGCCAATCCACCCTAACCTGCACATTCCTGAGCACTATGGGACAATTTAGCACGGCCAATCTACCCTAACCTGCACATCCCTGGGCACTATGGGACAATTTAGCACGGCCAATCCACCCTAACCTGCACATCCCTGAGCACTATGGGTAGTTTAGCATGACCAATCCACATTAACGTACACATCCCTGAACACTATGGGTAATTTAGCATAGCCAATCCACCTTAACCAGCACATCCCTGGGCACTATGGG
>NW_025214205.1:31214-34567 GCF_004010195.1 Chiloscyllium plagiosum | reverse complement strand
AAATTGTCCCATAGAGCCCAGGGATGTGCAGGTTAGGGTGGATTGGCCGTGCTAAATTGTCCCATAGTGCCCAGGGATGTGCAGGTTAGGGTGGATTGGCCGTGCTAAATTGTCCCATAGTGTCCAGGGATGTGCAGGTTAGGGTGGATTGGCCGTGCTAAATTGTCCCATAGTGCCCAGGGATGTGCAGGTTAGGGTGGATTGGCCGTGCTAAATTGTCCCATAGTGTCCAGGGATGTGCAGGTTAGGGTGAATTGGCCGTGCTAAATTGTCCCATAGTGCCCAGGGATGTGCAGGTTAGGGTGGATTGGCCGTGCTAAATTGTCAACAGTGTTAGGTGCATTAGTCAGCGGAAATGGTCTGGGTGGGTTAGTCTTTGGAGGGTCGGTGTGGACTGGTTGGGCCGAAGGGCCTGTTTCCACACTGGGAAATCTAATCAAAATGGGTTGGGGACCAGAGGGGATGGATTTAGGGTGTTTTGCAAAGGTGAGTTGAGAGAGAACTTCTTCACCCAGTGGGTAGTTAGTGTTTGTGATGCTCTGTCTGAAAGTGTTGCAAGCAGGTCCAGTTGAGACATTCAAGAGGAAATTAGGTGACTGTGTTTCTCATTAAATAATGTGTAAGAGTGTGAGGGAGGACGGTCAAAGGCAGGAAATTGACACTGTTCTCGTTGCCGTCGAAAAGTGCAGAGAGCCAGCACCAACATGAAGGCCGAATGGCCTCTTTCTGAGCTCCTATGATTCAGCGTTTCATCCATATCTGATCATTTATCAACTTTAAGCTGATAGCCAGCCTTTTCCCGGCCTCCTCCTCCTCTCAATTATTAGCTCATCCCAGTGTCTCAACTGCCTGCCATCGCTGTAGTGTCATCACATCACCGAGGTGTACATCACATGACCAGGCCTTTTGGCCTGTGCCTGTCAAAGATAACCACCTAACTATTCTATTCCTGTTCCCCAGCACTTGGTCCATTAGCCGTGGCATCGCGAGTGCCCGTCTAAACCCTCCTTCAATTGCGAGGTGGGGTTTGTGCCTCTCTCACCCTCACGTTCCAGACTCCCACCACCCTCTGGATGAAAACGTTTTCCTTGCATCACCTCTAAACCTCCCGCCCTTTCCCTTAATCCCTCCCTCAAGGGGAGCAGGTTTATTCTTGATTGCCCTATTTATGGCCCTCATAATTTTATCCATCTCCATCCTGTCCCCTCTCAGTCTCCACTGCGCGAAGGAAAACAGCCCCAGTCTTGTCCAATCTCTCTACATTACTGAAACTCTCCAGTCCGAGGCAACATCCTGGTAAATCTCCCTCTGTACCCTCTCAAGCACTATCGCGTCCCTTCTAATGTCGATCCCAGAACCACCATGCAATGGCCTGGCTGTGGCCTAGCAAACGTTTGGTAAACTTGCACCATAACCTTCCTGCTCTTAACCTCTCTACCTCAGCTATTAAAGACAGGAAACCCCTTGAACACTTTGTGCACCAGGACTGAGGCAAGGTAAATCCAGGAAGGATGTTCCCGGGGAGCCCAGAGCGAGGGGGTCACCGTCTAAGGATTATGGGGTGGTTTCGTTTCGGACTGAGATGAGGAGAAATGTCTTCACCCAGAGAGTGGGGGGGAGCCTGTGGGAGTCTCCATCACGGAACGCAGTTGAGACCGAAAGATCGAATGTTTTCAAGGAGTTAGATGCAGTTCTTGGGGATAAGAGAGCACCAGGGAGAAAGCAGGAACATGAGACTGATTTGGATGAGCAGCCATGATCCTATTGAGGATGTTTGCCAGGGTTGGAGGGCTTCAGGGTTGGGGCTGTTTTCCCTGGAGCGTCGGAGGCTGAGGGGTGACCTTTATAGGAGTTTATAAAATCATGAGGGGGCATGGAAAGGGTGAATAGCCAAGGTCTTTTTTCCCTAGGACGTGAGAGTCCAAAACTGGAGGACGTAGGTTTAAGGTGAGACGGGGGAAATTTAAAAGGGACCTAAGGGGCAACGCTTTCACACACACTGTATGGAATGAGCTGCCAAGTGAATTGGTGGAGGCTGGTACAAAGGCACTATTTAAAAGGCATCTGGATGGGTGTATGAATAGGAAGGGTTTGGAGGGATATGGGCCACATGCTGGCAATTGGGACTAGATTAATTTAGGATATCTGAACGGTACGGGTGAGTTTGAGCGAAGGCTCTGTGTCCGTGCTGTACAACGCGATGACTTTATCAATGGCAGAGCAGGCTCGAAGGGCCGAATGGCCTTGCTCCTAGTTTTGTTTCTGTTTCTTTTTACTAGCCTGATCTATATTAGGCAGTCAAAGTCCTGTCTCCCCCCCCCCACCCCCACCACCACCATTACTTGATCACTTTTGCATCTCTCTGTTATTTTCATGCCAAGTAGTTTCTCTGTATCTCACTCAGCGGTTGGTGGTTTGTAGCTTGTACCCAGTGGTACCATGGCAACCCTGTTGTCCCCTGGTTCCAACTGAATAGCTTCTGCTCTTGTCCCCTCTTGGACATAATCTCCGTCCAGCGATGTAATGGTTTCCTGAGTTGACGCTCCTTCCCTATCTTTCCTGAGCACATTGTATCCAGGGATATTTAATGCCCTGACTAATCCTCTCTCTTCGAGCTGAGTCTCAGTGCATCAAATTCTTGGCTGTCTACACCTGCAGCTCACCGACGTTATTTATCGGTTTACACTCTCACACTGTAAGCCGAGTTTAAATTACTTAACCTCATTTAAAGCTTACAATTCCCATTATCCTGGTGCTATCTCTCCCTCCCACTTATTTTTTTTTCCCTTCCAAAATGACCCCTTGGTTTCAGATGCTTGCCAATTTACCTTGAATCCTTCCCGCTAGCACACCATCTTGCCCCTTCCCCATCCCTGTTTCGGCTTGCACAGATCCAGTTTCCTCTTGCTGTCTGAGGAGCCTTGATGTGTTAGTGCAGACTCGCTGGGCCAAAGAACCTCTCCAATAGTTATAGTCCTCCACACGGAGAGAGGCCCTTCAGCCCAAACTGGTCCATGCTGACCAAAATGGCCGCCCACACTAACCCCATTTCCCTGCACTTGGCCCATATCCTTCTAACCCTTTCCTATCCATGGATTTGTCCCGATGCCTTTTAAATGTTGTTAATGTACCCGCCCCAACCACTTCCTCTGGCAGCTCATTCCATCTGCGTACCCCCCTCTGGGTAAAAACGTTACCCCTCAGGTTCCCTTTTATTCTTTCCCCTCTCACCTTAAACTGATGCCCTCTAGTTCTCGATTCCCCAACCCTGGGGAAAAGACTGAGTGCATTCACCCTGTCCATGCCTCTCATGATCTTATACACCTCTATAAGGTCCCCCCTCAGTCTCCTAC
>NW_025214205.1:29348-30922 GCF_004010195.1 Chiloscyllium plagiosum | reverse complement strand
GTCGTCTGCAAACTTACTAATCATTCCTTGTGCATTCTCATCCAAATCATTGCTATCGATAACAAACAGCAATGGGCCCAGCACCGACCCCTGGGGCACTCCACTAGTCACAGGCCTCCAGTCTGACAAGCATCCTCCCACTATTACCCTCTGCTTTCTACCATCAAGCCAATCATGTATCCAATTTGCCAGCTCCCCCTGGATTTCAAGCGATCCAACCTTCCAGAGCAGCCCGCCATGTGGAACCTTATCAAAGGCCTTACTGAGATCCATACAGACTACGTCGACTGCCCTGCCCTCGTCCTAGTTTCGGAGCCATGAGGTCATGCTGCAGCTGTACAAAACTCTGGTGTGGCCGCACTTGGAGTATTGCGTCCAGTTCTGGTCACCGCGTTTATAGGAAGGATGTGGAAGCATTGGAAAGGGTGCAGAGGAGATTTACCAGGATGCCGCCTGGTGTAGAGGGAAAGTCTTACAATGTAAGGCTGAGGGACATGGGCCTGTTTTCACTAGGGAGAAGAAGGTCGAGAGGTGACTTTTTTGAGCCATATCAGATAATCAGAGGGTTAGATCGGGTGGACAGGGAGAGCCTTTTCCCTCAGATGGTGATGGCTAGCACGAGGGGACAGAGCTTTAAATTGAGGGGTGATAGATATAGGACAGATGTCAGAGGTAGTTTCTTTACTCAGAGAGTAGGAGGGGCTGCAATGCATTGCCAGCACCAGTAGGAGACTCGCCAACTTTAAGGGCATTTAATTGGTCATTGGATAAACATATGGATGAGAGTGGAGTAGTGTAGGTTAGATGGGCTTCAGATTGGTTTCACAGGTCGGCGTAACATCAAAGGCCGAAGGGCCTGTACTGTGCTGGAATGTTCTATGTTCTAACCTTCCTGGTCACTTCATCCAAGAACTCTAACAGATTTGTGAGGCATGGTCTCCCAGTCACAAAACCACGCTGACTGCTCCTAATCAAACCCTGTCTTTCCAAACGCAAGTATATCTTATCCCTCAGAACCTTCTCAACTAACTTACCCACCACCGATATTAGGCTGACTGGTCCACAGTTCTAAGGTTTCTCTTTGCAGCCCTTCTTGAATAAGGGCCCAACATTCCCTACCCTCCAGTCTTCAGGGACCTCACCCATGGCTAACGATGAGGCAAAAGTATCAGCCAATGCCCACACAATTTCTCCTCTAGCCTCTTTCAATGTCCTTGGATATATCTGGTCAGGACCAGGAGATTTATGCACCTTCATACATTCTAATACATTCAACACCACCTCCACTGTGATACGGACTGTCCCCAAGATATGAGCACTAACCTCCCCAAGTTTCCAAGTCGTCATGTCTTTCTCTACAGTAAACACAGAGGGGAAATATTCATTGAGGACCTCGCCCATCTCCTGCTGTTGCACACATACACGTCCACTTTGGTCCTTGAGGGGTCCTTCCCTCTGTCTCTCTCTGTCTGTCTGTTTCTCTGTCTCTCTGTCTGTCTCTGTCTCTCTCTCTGTCTGTCTGCCTGTCTCTCTCTCTGTCTCTCTCTGTCTCTCTCTGTCTCTCTCTGTCTCTG
>NW_025214205.1:27953-28968 GCF_004010195.1 Chiloscyllium plagiosum | reverse complement strand
CTGCCTGTCTGTATCTCTCTCTCTCTCTCTCTCTCTCTCTCTCATTATTCTTTTCTTTTCCTTTAATATACTTTGGATTCACCATAGTCTTCTCAGCTAAGGCTATCTTGTGCCTCCTTTACTCTCTCCCATACTGTTTGACTCTAGGTCTGGTCCTTATGATGGAGGCATTTAAACCATCTATACCATCTCTCCATCTGGGTATTCATCTGCTCCATCCTGCTATTTCAGAACATCAATGGGATTTAATCCTGATATGGTGACCTTTTTAAGGTCCTGCTTTCATTCCCAAAATCTGGCTTTAGACCTCATCCCTCTTTCTGTCCACGTCTTGACACTGCGATGGGTCATGATTTCTGGCTGTTCACCCCTCTCCTCTCTGCGGCTGCTTATTAACTCCCTTGCCAACGCCTTGGGAATAAAGTGAGGCCGTCACTGGTTTTTTTGCCCAGCGTTCATTAGCCATGCCAAAGTGCCCATGAAAAGGTGGTGGTGGGTTTGTTGCCTGGAGCTGCTATGGTTCACACTCTATCACTGCTGTTCGAGGGCATTCACCAGTTTTGATCCAGCAACACTGAGCAGACAGCGATATATTTCCAAGCCCACCAGTTGGAGAGGGGGTGGTGTTCCCGTGTACCTGCTGCCCTCGTCTCTCCTGGAGGGGAGTGGTTGTGGGTTTGGAAGGAGCTGTCGCAGGAGCCGCGGTGCGTTGCTGCAGTAAATCTTGTGGATGGTACACGTCATGTTAACGATGCTGGTCTAATGATCAATCACTCATCAGGGAATAATTAGCTGGATTAGGGTCATTTCTTTCAAATGGTAAACACGTTCCAAATGGTTGAAGTAGGCAGTAGAGATAAACCAAATGATCATGTTAACGATGCTGGTCTAATGATCAATCACTCATCAGGGAATAATTAGCTGGATTAGGGTCATTTCTTTCAAATGGTAAACACGTTCCAAATGGTTGAAGTAGGCAGTAGAGATAAACCAAATGATTTGTATGGGTGTGTGC
>NW_025214205.1:20505-24267 GCF_004010195.1 Chiloscyllium plagiosum | reverse complement strand
ACTGCTAGAGGAAGTGACAGATGCAGGTACAGTTACAACATTATAAAAGAGATCTGAATGGATACAGGAATAAGGAAGTTTAGAGGGATATGGGTCAGGACAGGCAGATGGGGCTAGTTCAGTTTGGGGAACCTGGTCAGCATGGACGCATTGGACCGAAGGGTCTCAGTCCGTGCTGCGCGACTTATAAGTTGAGGATTTTATTGCTGAGGGAGAGCTTTACGAGGGAGGAACTGAGTGCAGAAGTGAGGAAATTGTGGTCAACCAGTTTAGAAAGCGCCTGTCCAGCTCCCAGTGGGCGGACTGAGTCCAGTTCTGGAACCTGCAATTTAGCGAGGGTGCCTCAGCCGCAAAGAGGGGGATTTACCCCAACCAGAGGCAGGAACAAGGGGCTCGGGGATTGTGCAGATGCTGCTTCTAGCAACAGGGAAAGCGAAGGAGATGGCACTGGATGATCAAGGAGATGAAGGGAAACTGTTCCCATGGGCAGGAGCGTTAGCAGTAGATTGGAAGCAACGTCTAGAGGGCGAGATTGCAGCTGAGGAGACTTTAATCGCAGCGAGTTGTTGTGATGGAGAACGTCTGGCCTACAAAGGGGCAGTGGAAGCAGATTCAGTAGGAATTTTCAGCAGTGGGGAAGTGGGATAAACACTTGCGATGAGAGAGGTTGTAAGGGTTTGGCCGATGTACATTGAGAGTGGTAGTGATTGGTATCTCTGCTGGAGAATGATGGGTTGAATGGCCACTCTCTGTGCCAGACCATTTTCTGCTTCTCTGATTTCGCAGAGTGTTTGGGGATAGTCTAGAGGGAGTTTTACTCTGTATCTAACCCCGTGCTGTCCCTGTCCTGGGAACGTTTGATGGGGGACAGTGTAGAGGGAGCTTTACTCTGTATCTAACCCCGTGTTGTCCCTGTCCTGGGGAGTGTTTGATGGGGGACAGTGTAGAGGGAGCTTTACTCTGTACCTAACCCTGTGCTGTCTCTGGCCTGGGAGTGTTTGATGTGGAACAGTGTAGAGGGAGCTTTACCCTGTGTCTAACGCCCATGATGCCCCTGGCCTGGGAGTGTTTGACAGGGGACAGTGTAGAGGGAGCTTTACCCTGTGTCTAACGCCCATGCTGCCCCTGGCCTGGGAGTATTTGATGTGGGACAGTGTAGAGGGAGCTTTATCCAGTGTCTAACGCCCATGCTGCCCCTGGCCTGGGAGTGTTTGACGGGGGACAGTGTAGAGGGAGCTTTACCCTGTGTCTAAAGCCCATGCTGCCCCTGGCCTGGGAGTGTTTGACGGGGGACAGTGTAGAGGGAGCTTTACCCTGTGTCTAACGCCCATGCTGCCCCTGGCCTGGGAGTGTTTGACAGGGGACAGTGTAGAGGGAGCTTTACCCTGTGGAGCAGAGCAGACCCGATGGGTTGACTGGCCTAACTTTGCCCCAATATCTTTATGACACGTTCTGGCTTCTCAATTTCCATTTCAGTCTGAGTTTGCTTAAAAAAAAGGTCAGTCAATTTGCTTTCTCAGTTTTCCATTGTTTGGTTTGTCAATTAGGGTCCCATTTCTAAAATAAAAGGTAAAAAAAACTAAAGATAATCACACCAGATGTGTGGGATTTATTTAAAACCCACACTACTTCTCCCACCTCTACAAGGTGATCTCCTGATTCTTAACAGGCCCTGAAATTCCTTTGACTATTTATTTGCAATTTATTAATTTATAAAAATAAAATTTTAGGTTTCCTACTATGTTGGCCTCTGTCCTTCCCTATTGTTCTCTCTTCTGTATTTTAGCATTTCCCATATTGGGTTTCCTCTCTACCATGTTATTCAGTCGCCATAAAATCCCTGTTTATCCTCTAACCTTCCAGGGGATTCCAGCCTTGACTGCCCTTCCTCCCACTCCCTCGGGGATGTGCCTCTGAACGTGACACCCCCTCCCCTTTGAGCCCTCCCATTGTTGAGTTTCTTGCTCTGCTACCATCGTTTAATTCCAATTCACCAGCTTCAGATCCTTTGTGCTGAAGGTTCGGTCTCCTCTATCTGAGCACAATTATATCTTCGAGGAGAAAGTGAGGACTGCAGATGCTGGCGTATCAGAGCTGAAAATGTGTTGCTGGAAAAGCGCAGCAGGTCAGGCAGCATCCAGGGAGCAGGAGAAGCGACGTTTCGGGCATAAGCCCTTCTTCAGGAATGAGCTGAAGAAGGGCTTATGCCCGAAACGTCGCTTCTCCTGCTCCTTGGATGCTGCCTGAGCTGCTGCGCTTTTCCAGCAACACATTTTTAAACAATGACAACATTTAAAAGGCATCTGGATGGGGACATGAGTAAGAAGGGGTTAAAAGGATATGGGCCAAGTACTGGCAAATGGGACTGGATTAGTTTAGGATATCTGGTCGGCGCGGATGAGTTAGACTGCGGAGTCTGTTTCCATGCTGTACATCCCTATGACTCTGCCCTTTGCCCTGAGACTATCTCAGTCTAAAACTGGAATGATTGATGGTCCCCCATTATCGTGATCCTGTAGATTTTTGCTTCACTTGCAGAATTGTTCCTGTATCTCCTTCGCACTGTTGTATGTTTAATGGCATAATAGTTCCATGTTGTTCCTTAATTCTAAGTTAATACATTTTGTCTTTGACTCATCACATAGATCATCCTTCTCCAGCACTACAATGCTCTCTTCGATCAATGCTGTCACGAAAGTGTTTTGTTTTTATCCTCCTTTATCTTTCCTGAGCACCTTGTGCTCTTGCATTGTTATGTTCTCAATCCTCCTTGTCTTCAGATACAGGTCTCTGCTGTTATAGCTGAACTGCAGTCACAGGAGGTCATTTGTGCTTGAGCTGACTGAACCCAATTTACCCCACTCTGCACACTTGCCTATTTACCCTGTCCGTGCCCCCTCATGATTATATAAACCTCTGTAGGGTCACCCCTCAGCCTCCGACGCTCCAGGGGAAACAGCCCCAGCCTGTTCAGCCTCTCCCTCTAGCTCAAACCCTCCAACCCTGGTAACACCCTTGTAAGTCTTTTCCGAACCCTTTCAAGTTTCACCACATCCTGCTGACCAGAATATTACGCAATATTCCTAACCCAATGTCCTGTACATCACTCGGTGACTTGGCCCCCACAGCTTTCTGCGGCAATGGATTCCACCGATTGACCACCATCCGGCTGAAGAGGTTGCCTGAAATCTGCCCTCCTTATCCTGTCCGGCCTACATGTGACTCCAGACCCACAAAGCGAAAGGGTTGACTATTTAACTGCCCTGTGGGGAAATTAGGGAGGTTCACGTGCCGAGAATGCTTTTTTTTAGAAAATGTACGATATCACAGAAAGTGCTTCCATCTGTGATCACTGTTGCTCGCGTGGGAAAGCCAACAGGCAAATTTTTCAGAACAGCAGGCTCCAACAAACAGCAAGCGATTTCTACTTTTAAATTAAAGTTTTCAGTGCTTTTTGGCCGAGAGATGACTATCAATCCATAAGGGAGGACACCCTTACTGTTCTTCAACAGTGTGGACCAGGATCCCATCACTGCAGATGGACAAGGTCATCACAGGAAGGATGTTCCTGATAACCTGGGGAGGCTAGAACCAGGGGGTCACAGTCTAAGGATTACTGGGTAGGCCATTTAGGACTTGGTTGAGGAGAAATGTTTTCACCCAGAGAGTACGGGGTGGTGGGGTGAAGTTGGAGGTGTTGGTGGGGCGGGTTGTTTGGAGGTGTTGGGGGGGGGTGTTTGGAGGTGTCTGGGTGTGAGGAGG
>NW_025214205.1:13782-19893 GCF_004010195.1 Chiloscyllium plagiosum | reverse complement strand
TTTGGTGAAGTAACAAAGAGGATTGGGGGTGGGGGGAAGCCTGTGGAATCCTCTGTTTTGGCTGAGGCTGAAACATTGACTGTTTACAAGGAGCTAAAGGGATCAAAGAGGGTGGGGAAAGCCGATACGTTGGACGATCAGCCACGATCAGATTGAATGGTGCAGCAGGGTTGAGGGGCCGAATGGCCCGCTCCTCGTCCGATTCTCAATGCCCCCCTGCGATCGAGGGCCCCTCCCGCAGGCCAGTACCCTCTCGGGAGTGACCTCGAGGCGAGAGTGTTGCCAGGAGGCAGGCTAGTGAAGCGGCCTTGAAACCCCGGGAGTGGAACTGCCACAGGAGAAGAACGGGGCTCAGAATGGTTTCTCGGCTAAACTGGCACAAGGGGATGGCAAGTCCAGTGTTCCCCATGTCAGCAGTCACTGGGCATGTCCTTGGCACACTAGGCTGTGAGGCCCTGTGGCACACTAGGCTGTGAGGCCCTGTCGCACACTAGGCTGTGAGGCCCTGTGGCACACTAGGCCCTGTGGCACACTAGGCTGTGAGGCCCTGTGGCACACTAGGCCCTGCTCTGCCAGCCTTCAGGACCTTTGCGTTCAAGCGCGAGAATCCTTGCATGACTAATTCCTGGAAGTGAATGATTAAATTAATGGGGTGTGATTCGTTTTCTGTGCTTTGCAAATAAAAAAAGAAGAAATCACAGGCTTGTGAGTGATCCTCATCGTCAGTGAAAGGGAGGGAACATTTCCGGGCTGGTTTATTTTTGACGAGGGTGAGGAAGTTTTCCGGGACTGGCAATGTGAGTCATTGAGTAGCAAGTGTGGCTTTGGTTGGAGGTGGGTGAATGCGATTAACTAAGGATATAAGGCTCCTGGCCCAGTGATGGATCGGAGATTTCTCTGGCTGTCGTGGTCTTTTGGGTCAGTAACGAAGCCCCAAGCCTCTAAGGGTTCTGCTGTGCTCAGTTTGGGGGATGGGGGAGGTGTGGGTGGAGGGGCAAATTCTCGCTTCCCGGTCAAGAGAAATACAACGGCCCCATAATTTCAGCCCCTGCCCCTGAGGAGCTCCACTGCGGGCGATTCCTCACCCCCCCACCCCCACCCCCACAAAACCTGGTGCCACGGAGAGGTTGTCCGACAGCCGGGCCCTCCCTACCTACCCCACCCTCGAGGTACCAGGGGCTTAAAGCCGGCTCCTCCGGGTGGGGCTTGTCGCTCGTAGGCCCGAAGCCTGACTCCCTAAAGCCCGGGACTCCGACCGGGTCGGGGACCCCAGCCCAGGGACACTGTTAGGGACATCCTCAATGCGTCCCTGAGATGGTCAAACTGCTTCCCCTCCCCACCCCCTGCCCAAATGCAACCCAAACCAGCTTGTGGTGGTCCCTGGCTCAAAACTGACCGAAATGGTGAAGGGCGGTCTCTGAAGACTCCAAACACCTCAGGCGCGTGCTAGTGGGGGATGTCGAGGGAGTGCACAAACCTCCAGACAGCTACCCAAACACATCTGGATAGGGACATGAATCGGAAGGGTTTAGAGGGATATGGGCCAAGTCCTGGCAGATGGGACTAGATTGGGTTGGGATATCTGGTTGGCATGGACGGGTTGGACCGAAGGGTCTGTTTCCGTGCTGTACATCTCTATGACTCTATGACATGGTGTGAGTACTTATCTTTGAACCACACATTTCCTGTAGCCAGGTCTCTGTATGGACTCCATTATCATATTCACTTGTTAGCTTCCCATGTAAAGGAGAAACCAATTGCACGGATATGGGGAAAGAGGGTGGGATTGATTGGATTACATAATGTAAGAGTCCGCATACGATTGATGGGTAGAGTGGCCTCCCTTTAGTTCTGTGCTTTACTTTGCTTCTCTCTTTCAGTCCTTTGGTCACCTCTCCAATGTTTCACACTGGCACCAACTCTCCCTTCCCAAAGTCTTTAAACACTCCCCTCCACACAAGTTTCATGTGAGAGCATTGGCTCGAGATTTCTGGAGATACAATCTGTCCATCTTAAATGGGTCCCTCCATCCCTGAAGCACATTGTTCATCTTTCGAGGCCCTGAGTCCTGTTGTTGAAGACCAACTTTCACAGTCCTTCAGCCCTCTGTCTGAAGCTCATCCTGCCTGTCCCTACAGGCTTCCAAGCCAAGTCCATTATCAAAGGCCCTGAACTCTCCATCACACACCATCCCAACAGAGCAGCTAGCACCTACATCAAAGACCATCCCTCGAAAGCCCTAACTGGTCCATCAAAGGCCATCCTCTGGACCCCTCCCTCCCCCGTCAAAGACCATCTCTCCGGACCCCTCCCTCCCCCATCAAAGACCATCCCTCTGGACCCCTCCCTCCTCTGTCAAAGACCATCCCTCCAGACTCCCCATTCCCCAATTAAAGACCATCCCTCTGGACCCCTCCCTCCCCTGTCAAAGGCCATCCCTCCGGACCCCTCCCTCCCCCGTCAAAGACCATTCCTCTGGACCTCTCATTGCCCCATCAAAGACCATCTCTTCGGACCCCGCATTCCCACGTCAAAGACCATCCCACCAGCCTCCAACCACTTCCTTTGCAGTCTATCACTGTAGACCACCAACTCAGAGGGCCAGCGTGATGGGGGAAGTGGCCTCTTACTATACTTCAACAAATCTAGAATTCAATAACTCCCTCTCTTTCTTGATTTTTTTCCCCCCCCCCCAACGTCGAGAGCAGAGCTGGACCTTTTGTTTCAGCAGAAATCCCCAGCTCCCTGTCATCTATCTGGCTGAGGTGGCACCGAATGGTTAGTTCTGCAGGACGCATCGAGGGACCTGACCCTCGGGTGGAAGGGAGAGAGGAAGGGGGAGTATTAATGAGGACGGACGCAGTGATGATTTTTGGGTCGGTCCTGCTCAATGCCTGTCCCCATTTCAAACCAAAGTTGCACATCAGCAAGGGTGAAAAGGGCACGTCAGCTGATTGAAGGATTGGCGTGGGGGTGGATTTCTGCCAGCTCTGCCCATGCTCATTCACCCATGCCACCCCAGGAATGCAAGAAGTGACAAAGGCAGTCAGTGAAAGACACCAGCCTCTATTCTCTTCTCTCCAAGAGCCACGGCCGCAGGAATAGGAGGGAGAGAAGTGTCAAATTTGTTATGCATTGACTGGGCATGGTTAGTGAATCATTCATTAATTCAGGAGCCTGAGAAAAGCAGTGCAGGAACCTTTTAAAAAGAACACATGCGCATACACAAACAAACACACAACAGCAAGGAGAGACTTTTACACTGACACCTTCAGATATGAAATGAGGGCACGGGTCTCCAGGCAAAATCCATCCCGTGGATTAATCTGAGCTAACAGCCTGATGGTTAAACTCTGGGATCATTAGAGGCACAGATCACATAGTGAGCAGGGGAATGTTGGTTACATTAGCATGCTGACTGGGACAGGTCAGATCTACTGCGATTGTGGACAATGGGAATGGGTTTGACTCCATTGGGAGTGAATGGAAAAGAGTTTGGATCTGTTAGGGTGTGCGTAATGGGAGTAGATGGAAAATTGGTATTGAATTCACCCACTCACCCAATGCATTCACTCTCAATTCCATTGGAGTTCCATTTCACCCCTTCCCATTCATCCTCATTGTACACAGTCCCATTGGATTAACCCCTTCCCATCCATCCCCATTGTACACAGTCCCATTGGATTAACCCCTTCCCATTCACTCCCATTGTACACCATCCCAATGGACCCAAACCCCTTCCCATTCACCCCCATTGTACACAGTCCCATTGGATTAACCCCTTCCCATTCACTCCCATTGTACACAATCCCAATGGACCAAACCCCTTCCCATTCACTCCCATTGTACACAATCCCAATGGACCCAAACCCCTTCCCATTCACCCCCATTGTACACAGTCCCATTGGATTAACCCCTTCCCATTCACTCCCATTGTACACAATCCCAGTGGACCAAACCTCTTCCCATTTACTCACATTGTACACAATCCCAATGGACCCAAACCCCTTCCCATTCACTCCCATTATACACAATCCCAATGGACCCAAACCCCTTCCCATTTACCCCCATTGTACACAGTCACATTGGATCAACCCCTTTCCCATTCCCTCCCATTGTGCACAATCCCAATAATCAACACCCTTCCCATTCAACCCCCTCCCCTCCCCATTGAGCACCATCTTATTGGATCAAACCTTTTCCCATTCACTCCCAATGGACACAATCCGAAAGGATTATACCCCTTCCCATTCCCTCCTGTTGTACACAATCCCAATGGATGAGACCTTATTTTTGTTCAGTTTTAAGATTTACTATTTGTTGTGGTGGGGATTGAGTCACCGAGTCTTAGGTGCAGGAGTCTTTCACATCTGCCCCAGCTCTATAAATGAGCATGATCACCTCAGGTCATTCTGCTGCCTTGGCCCCCATACCCTTACAGAGTGAATGATTATTTAAAAGAAGCAATGCCATTCATGAAGCCTCAAGTGAACCTGCCTCTACCTTAATTCCAGGCAGTGCATTCTGCACCCTAACTACTCGCTGGGTGAGAAAGCTACTTCTCATAACATCCTTGTTCCTTTTGCAAAGTACTTCAAACCTTGTGCAAGCAGGAACAGTTTGTTCGTACCTGCTGACTCCAGCATCCTCGCGATTTTGACAACTTATATTAGATCATCTCTTTGCTATATCCCCATCACTGAGATTTCTCATCCCTGAAACTGTTCTTGTAAATCGCTTCTTGCACTCTCCAATGCATTCACAGCTTTCCTACAATGTGGTGTCCACATTTGGATATGGTATTCAAGCTGAGGTGGAACAAGGTGGCTTGTACAGGTTCAACATCCATTGCACTTGGGTACAATATCCCTCTTCATAAAGCTGAGGTCACTGTGTGCTGCTTCATCTGCTCTGTCTACCTATCCTGCCACTTTCAATAGTCTGTGACATATGCCCCTAGCTCCCTCTGCTCCTGTCCCCCTTTGTTTGATATTGCCTTCCAATGTTCTTCCGACCAAACTCCATCACCTCACATTTCTCTGCATTGAGCTTCATCTGCCACCTATCTGTCCGCTCCACCGACTTGTCAATGTCCTGGAGTTCTACACTGTCCTCCTCATGGTTTACAATTGTTCAAAGTTCTGCAGCGTCCACAAACTTTTGAAGTTGTCCCCTGCGCACCAAAATCCAGGTCGGTAATCTGTATCGGGAAAAGCAGGGGTCCCAATAGTAACGATGAGCCTCAGGAGCGTTCTGATGCTTGAACCGTGAGGCCCACTCACCAAATGGTGAGTGCTCTCAGGGAGGTACGGGGGGGGGGGTTTTCTGCTGCCGTTTATTTCTCCCAGCCTCGCCCCCGTCAGTGACCTCTCTTGAACCCAGGCCCTGACTGCAGTTTGTGGTGGGTAGGTGCAGATGTCCCTGGCTGAAACCAAACATCGACATGAGAGCATGGTGCAAGTCCGTTCCTGTGTCAGAGACCCTGAGCACAGCAGTGAACAGCCACAGTACTTAGACACGGGGTCCTTGAGGGGCTCGGAACGCACTGGTTGGAACCTGCATGGTCACAGTCTAGAATCGAAGCATTTCCGTGAAGTCTCAAGACCACAGCCCAATATGTCTGCCTGTGGGTCACAAGCTGTTGTCTCTCTGTTACAGATCATTGCTTTCGATGAACTGAGGACGGATTTTAAGAACCCCATTGACCAGTGTAATCCCATTCGGGCAGTAAGTATCGAATCCTTGATTATTGAGTTCCATCTGTCAAAATACGAAAGGGTTTCATCCAATCCCATTCTGTACAATTGTAATAATTTAGAAAAGGGTGGAATAATTGGGGTTTTGACCAACAGGAGTGAATGGAAAGGGTTTTGGGTTTATTGGGATTGTGTATAATTGGAATGAATGGGAAAGGGTATAGTTCCATTGGGGATTGTGTACATTGGGAGTGAATGGGAAGGGATTTGGGTCCATTGGGATTGTGTACAATGGAAGTGAATGGGAAGGGGTTTGGGTCCATTGGGGATTGAGTACAGTGGGAGTGAATGGGAAGGGGTTTGGGTCCGTTGGGGATGGAGTACAGTGGGAGTGAATGGGAAGGGGTTTGGGTCC
>NW_025214205.1:3743-13476 GCF_004010195.1 Chiloscyllium plagiosum | reverse complement strand
TGGAAGTGAATGGGAATGGGTTTGGGTCCATGGGGACTGTGTACAATGGGAGTAAATGGGAAGGGGTTTGGGTCCGTTGGGGTTATGTACAATGGAAGTGAATGGGAAGGGGTTTGGGTCCATTGGGATTGTGTACAATGGGAGTGAATGGGAAGGGGTTTGGGTCCGTTGGGGATTGAGTACAATGGGAGTGAATGGGAAGGGGTTTGGGTCCATCGGGACTGTGTACAATGGGAGTGAATGGGAAGGGGTTTGGGTCCATTGGGATTGTGTACAATGGGAGTGAATGGGAAGGGGCTTGGGGTCCGTTGGGGATTGTGTACAATGGGAGTGAATGGGAAGGGTTTGGGTCCATTGGGATTGTGTACAATGGGAGGGAACAGGAAGGGGTTTGGGTCCGTTGGAGATTGAGTACAATGGGAGTGAATGGGAAGGGATTTGGGTCCATTGGGATTGTGTACAATGGGAGTGAATGGGAAGGGGTTTGGGTCCGTTGGAGATTGAGTACAGTGGGAGTGAATGGGAAGGGTTTGGGTCCATTAGGATTCTGTGCGATGGGAGTGAATGGGAAGGGTTTTGTGTCCATTGGGATTGTCTACAATGGGAGTGAATGGGAAGGGGTTTGGGTCCATTCGGATTGTGTATAACAGGAGTGGAACAGAAAGCCCTGCATGGAGCAGTTGGGCTGAATGGCCTGATCCTGTCCCGCACATGACCTGCTGTCCATTCCAGTGTTGGGTTACTGGGATTTTGAGAGTACACCCATGCCCGTACGCAGGACATTGCCACCAGGAGAAGCTGTGACTTTCCTCACCCCCCCCCTTCTCACATCCTTTCCAGTCTCACGCTGAAATGATGGCGACAGAGCACTGGCTCAGAAAGTGGTCTACCATACCCCACCAGCGGGGCACTTTGCAGGGGATCTGTCATCATCAAAACCCATCTCTCTTGCAAACGAAACAATGAGTGCAGCACGAGAAGACTGTCTGACTTCCTGACAGTGTGTCAGATTCACAACTCCCTCACTTCTGGCAGCTCCATTAAGAGGACAGTTTTCTTTCTGCTCGTACTCCATGTGGCTGGTACTCCTGGGCACCTTCCTTACCCCGTCCCCCACTCATGCACTCAAAATTGCAATGCCCACCCCACTTGGCAAAGACATTCGCGAGCTCAGAGCAGCGTCTGCTCAGTGTGAATGAGTGCAGGACTGTTGGACTAACTTCTGTCACCTGCTGTTTCCCACACCCTGGCTAATTCCTCATCTCTCCTCCCACCCCCCTCAGCCCCATCTCCAGTCACGCACACACACAAGCACACTCTTGCTCACTCACCAGTAAACAAGACAGGGGCAAGCATAGAATCCTCACAGTGTGGAATCAGAGCCATTCGGCCCATCCATTCCAGATTGACCTCCACAATCTCCCCAATGAGCATCCCAACCAGATCCAATACCCACCCCGTGCCCCATTCCCTTTATCCTGCATTTCCATGGCCATTCCACCCAAACCTGCACATCCCTGGGCACTTTGGGACAATTTAGCACGGCCAATCCACTCTAACCTGCACATCCCTGGGCACGATGGGACAATTTAGCACGGCCAAACCACCCTAACCTGCACCTCCCTGGGCACTGTGGGACAATTTAGCATGGCCAAACCACCCTAACCTGAACATCCCTGGGCCTATGGGACAATTTAGCACGGCCAGACCACCCTAACCTGAACATCCCTGGGCACTATGGGACAATTTAGCACGGCCAGTCCACCCTAACCTGCACATCCCTGGGCACTATGGGACAATTTAGCACGGCCAGTCCACCCTAACCTGCACATCCCTGGGCACTATGGGACAATTTAGCACGGCCAGTCCACCCTAACCTGCACATCCCTGGGCACTATGGGACAATTTAGCACGGCCAGTCCACCCTAACCTGAACATCTTTGGATTGTGGGAGGAAACCGGAGCACCTGGGGGAAACTCCACACAGAGACGGTGGAAGGGGGCGGGGGAGAATTGCAAACTCCACACAGACAGTTGCCCAAGGCTGGAATTGAATCTGGGTCCCTGGTGCTGGGAGGCAGCAGTGCTAACTGTTGAGCCACCGTGGTATTACCGCTGGACTAGTAATCCAGGTTAATATTCTGGGATGTTAGGTTTAAATCTGGCCAGGGCAAACAGTGAAACCAGAACTGAATATTCCTCTGGGATAAAGAGTTAGTTTGATGTGTCCCTGTTAATCGCCGTAAAAGCCCATCTGGTTCACTCATTACCTTTCTGGAAGGAAATCTGCTGTCCTTCCCTGGGCCTACACATGACTTCAAACTCCATGGCAACGTGGGTGACTCTCAATTGCCTCTCCCCCTCCCCGGCCCTGGGTAATTCGGGGTGGGGCAAGAAATGCTGGGCCCCGGCCAGTGATGATGACATCTTGCAAATGAATTTTTAAAAATATATGTAAGTAGGACTGAAACGAGGCAGAATTTATTCTCTGAGGACAGACGATCTGTGGAATTCTGTACTGTGGAGG
The DNA here is from genome assembly GCF_004010195.1 of Chiloscyllium plagiosum. NCBI lineage: Eukaryota > Metazoa > Chordata > Chondrichthyes > Orectolobiformes > Hemiscylliidae > Chiloscyllium > Chiloscyllium plagiosum. The sequence continues at coordinate 10,949 of NW_025214205.1, read as the reverse complement.
CTGGTTCGTTCAGGGCTGAGATGGAGAGTTTCATTTCAATCAGTAGGGGTTGTGGTGGGGGGGAGGGAGGACAGGAAAGTGGAGTCGGGGATGGAGGGGCAGCCTGACCAGGCCGAAAAGCCTACTTCTCCACCTTCTTATTAGAAAGCTGGAGGAACGATAGTCTGAATGGCTGGGGTAAGGCAAATGTATTGGGAGGACAGAGGAGTTCGACAGAACGGCCTTTGTCCATGCTGTAAATTTAGCAATTTTAAAAAAACACACACACACACACGCCTGCTCTTCTTTGATCAGACACTGGTGGCCTTAGTATTGGGAGGACAGAGGAGTTCGACAGAACGGCCTTTGTCCATGCTGTAAATTTAGCAATTTTAAAAAAACAGACACACACACACACGCCTGCTCTTCTTTGATCAGACACTGGTGGCCTTATTAACCTATGGTTTCTCCTGACGATTTTAGAATCCATAATCTTGTTCCATCCTCACGTTGAGATTTTTTATTTCCTGAGGAGTTTCTCCATCACTGTTTGGACTAAAATCGCAACACCTCGTGCTTAGCTCAGCGTTGCCATGGGGATTGGCTTCCTGGGGAATTTGGAATCTGTTGGTTAGGAGCGTGTCAGAAGACAGGGGTGCGACTGTTGTCAGACTGGCCATCCTCTGTGTTTTTAAGCAGACATCTGTCTCCGTGTTTGCAGAAACTTCAGCGCGCGGTTACCTCGGGGGGTTGCAAGACACAGAGCCAGGGGTTGGGGCTGAGAGGGGCAGTGGTAGGTGATACGCAGGATGTCAGTACACAGTCTCGGGCCTCGCTCAGCCAAGACCGAGAGCCGGGAACAGCAGCAGGTACAAAAGAAAAAGCTGCCGGACTCTCAGTGCGCGGAATCAGCTCCTGATTTCAGAGTTGCCTCCAGCCCCCCTCTCGTCGAGGTGGCAGAGAGAGAGAGAGAGACAGAGGGGCAGCCATTTATCAGGTACCACTTGGCTGGAGAGGGATGGGGGGAGGTTTGACAGGATGATAGGGCAGGGACAGCATTGTGATCCCGTAGTCCTGGGCAAGTCAGAGAGTCATACAGCACAGAAACAGACCTTTTCGGTCCAACCAGTCCATGCCGGTCATAATCCCAATCTAAACTAGTCCCACCTGCCTGCTCCTGGCCCATATCCCTCCAAACCCTTTCCTACTCATTTCTTTATCCAAATGCCTTTTAAATGTTGTAACCGTGCCCATGTCCACCCCATCCTCAGGAAGTTCATTCCATAATTTCTGTAAAACAACTTTTTTTCCCCCATGTCTTTCTTTTAAATGTTTCTCCTCTCACCTTGAAAATATATCCTCTAAGCTTTGAAATCCCCTATCCTGGGGAAGCGACACCTCCCATTAATCCTATCTGTACCCCTCATGACTTTATAAACACCTATAAGGTCACCCCTCAACTTCCTACACTCCAGTGGGGAAAAGTCCCAATAGACAATAGACAATAGGTGCAGGAGTAGGCCATTCTGCTCTTCGAGCCTGCACCACCATTCATTATGATCATGGCTGATCATCCTTAATCAGTATCCTGTTCCTGCCTTATCGCCATAACCCTTGACTCCACTATCCTTGAGAGCTCTATCCAACTCTTTCTTAAATGAATCCAGAGACTGGGCCTCCACTGCCCTCTGGGGCAGAGCATTCCACATAGCCACCATTCTCTGGGTGAAGACATTTCTCCTCATCTCTGTCCTAAATGGTCTACCCCGTATTTTAAAGCTGTGTCCCAGCTTCTCCTTAAACTCAAACCCTCCATTCCTGGTAACCTCCTGGTAAATTTCTCTAGCTTAATAATATCCTTCGTCTAACTGAGCAGATAAGTGAAGCCTGGTAGAATGGACCTTGAGCTTTATTTTCTTTTTTGCTATTTGAGCTGGTCAGTCAGTCACGGAAGAGGCTGCCGATGTACTTTTGTTAAAAGTACATAAAGTTTGCCTCACACAAAAAAAAACACCAACTTTGTACATTTTCATTCAGGGACTTGGACATCACTGGCTGGGCCCAGGATTTATTGCCCGTCCCTAATTGCCCCTTGAGAAGGTGAACTGCCTTCATGAATCCACCAGACTGGAGGTGAGTCGTCAGTGATTTTCGCTCAAGATCATAATTCTTCCCCATACCAATAGCGAAACTTAATACAGAGACGAGTGTCATAGTCATAGAGTCATAGAGATGTACAGCATGGAAACAGGCCCTTCGGTCCAACCCGTCCATGCCGACCAGATATCCCAACCCAATCTAGTCCCACCTGCCAGCACCCGGCCCATATCCCTCCAAACCCTTCCTATTCATATACCCATCCAGATGCCTCTTAAATGTTGCATTTGGAAACATTTGCAAATCATTTTTTTAAATTGGTTTTGGGTGGCCAGCATTATTGCCCATTCCTAGTTGTCCCCTTGAGGAGGTCGTACCTTCATGACCCACTTCATCTGTGTGCTGTGGGTTAGACCCTAAACACCCTGAGGGAGGGAGTTCTGGGATTCTGACCAGGCGACACTGAAGGAACGGCCGATGTATTTCCAAGTCAGGATAGTGAGTAGCTCAGAGGGGAACTTGCAAGCGATGGTGTTCCCCATGTATCTGCTGCCCTTGTCCTTCTAGATGGTAAAGATTGTGGATTTGGAAGGTGTTGTCCGAGGATCATTGGTGAATTTCTGAAGTGCATCTTGTAGATGGTACACACTGCTGCTGCTACTGAGTGTGGAGGGAGTGGATGTTTGTGGATGTCATGTCAATCAAGCAGGAGCTGCTTTGTCCTGGATGGTGTCGGGTTTCTCGCGTGTTGTTGGAGCTGCTCCCAACTAGGGGCAAGTGGGGAGTATTCCCTCACCCTCCTGACTTGTGCCTTGTAGATGGTGGACAGATGGGAGTCAGGAGGTGTGTTACCTGCTGCACTATTCCTAGCCTCTGACCTGCTCTTGTAGCCACTATATTCAAATAGCGAGTCCAGTTTAGTTTCTGGTCAATGGTAACCCCAGGATGTTGATAGTTGAGGATTCAACGTTGGTAATGCCATTGAATGTCGTGGGGCGGAGGTTAGATTGTCTCTTGTTGGTGATGGTCATTGCCTGGCATTTGTGTGGCATGAAAATTATCTGCCACTTGTTAATCCAAACCAGGATATTGTCCAGGTCTTGCTGTATTTGAACATGGACTGCTTCAGTATCTGAGGAGAATGGTACTGAACACTGTGCAATCACTGGGGAACATTCCCACTTCTGACCTTATGATGGAGGGAATGTCATTGATGAAGCAGCTGAAGATGGTTGGGCCGAGGACGCTGTTCTGCTAAACAAGAATTACTGAAGCAATCTAATTACAAATATCAATCAAATTCAACCTGTATGCCTCTACAACAACCTTGCAGATACTCAATCCTCAGCAGGCGATGGGGGAGGTTTGAGGTCATGTTAGGAATCCAATGCTGCAGTATGGGGGTTTGGGTTTGAATCTGAGCAGGGCAGGTAACTTGAAATGTGAATTCAATAAAGAAAAAATCTGGGGTAAAAAGCTGGTCTAATAGTGGCCTACATGTGACTCCAGACCTACAGAAATTTTTACAGACCAAACTAGACCACCTCACAATATTAGCGAGTTTTGAGGATGACGAAACGTCTGGAAATGAACCTTCCACCTCAGCGAGCCAACCTACATCTAGCGCCTCAAAATATTGTAAGAGGTTACCTAGACCCCAATAAAATGCAATTTATTTCAACACTCATTTAAAAATACAACCAGAGAAAGAGGAACTTAGGATCACTTAATCCTATTGAAAACTTAACAGAATAGTAGACTGTTCCAGCAGCCTATAAACACACCCCTTGGCAAAAAAGGACAAGTTCGGACACAGATTCTCGCATGCAGTTCTCCAATCCAGGAGGAAAGAAAACGTCAAGATAATTCAGAGAGAGTAGCAGCGAGGAAACATTTATAGAGTCATAGAGATGTACAGCATGGAAACAGACCCTTTGGTCCAACCCGTCCACGCCGACCAGATATCCCAACCCAATCTAGTCCCACCTGCCAGCACCCAGCTTATATCCCTCCAAACCCTTCCTATTCATATACCCATCCAAATGCCTCTTAAATGTTGCAATTGTACCAGCCTCCAAATTCATGTATCTCTTTTTCCAATGCTTTACCCACAACCAAAGTAAGGTTCACTGGTCTGCCCCTAAAACCCTTCTTGGAAAAAGGGGAGATTTGCTTTCCTCCAGTCTTTCTTGAATAAAGGAACCAGACTAGCTAAACTCCAGTTATCTGGCACTTCACTTGAGGCCAGTGAAGTATTAAATATATCCGCCAAGATCCCAGCATTCTCCTCTCTCGCCTCCCCTATCAGCCTGGGATATATCTCATCAGCCCTGGGGATTTATGCATTTTTATGCCCACTAAAACATCTAATACAACCTTCTTATTAATTCTAAAGCATTCGAGAATCTCGCCATCCCAACTAAAATCCCTGGCTACAATGTCTTTCTCCTTTGTGAATACAAGTGAGAAATATCCATGTAAGACCTCACCCACATCCACTGGCTCCATTCACAGTTGACCCTTCGGTCTCTAATTGGTACCAATTTTTTTAATGGTAATTCTTTTACTCTAAAATACTTACGAAAAGCCTTGGGCTTTACCTTGACCCCATCTGCCAAAGATGCACCTCTTTGCCCTCCTAATTTTCTTTGCTATATTTCTGAAAGGGCCTCCCCTGTTTTTTAATGTGACATTTGCTTCGTTGTTTTTTTTTATCCCTTGGCATCCAAGGTTCCCTGGACATGTGCCCTTCATCTTTAACTTGCCGAAACTTCCAGCTCTTGAGACCCCAGTAGCTTCTGATGCTACTGAAGCCCCCACCCCCAGCAAAAGCCCAGAATGGTCACACCCACTCAGGCTGTTTTTAATTTTAAAGAAGCGCCAAGGCCTGGCCAAACTGTTGGTCAAGTGCTGTACAGTAGGCAGCCTGGCTCCTCTGACAAAAAAAAAACCTTTTAAAGTGACAGCATCGTCACAAAATGGAGCTGATTCTTAATAGCTGTCGGAAGCCTGACAAACCACTCAGCTTAAGGGCAATTCGGGTTGGCCCCAGGCAACAGTGCCCACGTCCCATGAATGATTAAAATATAAAGAGAAACACCTCCACTGTGGAAGTCTCTTGTCCGGCTAGCATGGCTGAATCAGTCCCTTTTTCTTTGACAAATTTCTGTGTTCACGAGCATTCAGTACAGGAGTTAGGAGGTCATGTTGCGGCTGGACAGGGCACTGGTTTGGTCGCTTTTGGAATATCGCGTGCAATTCCGGTCTCCTTCCTATAGGAAGGATGTTGGGAAACTTGAAAGGGCTCAGAAAAGATTTACCAGGATGTTGCCAGGGTTGGAGGGTTTGAGCTACAGGGAGAGGCTGAACAGGCTGGGGCTGTTTTCCCTGGAGCGTCGGAGGCTGAGGGGTGACCTTATAGAGGTTTATAAAATCATGAGGGGCATGGATAGGGTAAATAGACAAAGTCTTTTTCCTGAGATGGGGGAGTCCATAATGAGAGGGCATAGGTTTAGGGTGAGAGGGGAAACATTTAAAAAGGACCTAAGGGGCAACTTTTTCACCCAGAGGGTGGTGCGTGTATGGAATGAGCTGCCAGAGGATGTGGTGGAGGCTGGTACAATGACAACATTTAAAAGGCATCTGGATAGATATATGAATAGGAAGGGTTTGGAGGGATATGGGCCGGGTGCTGGCAAGTGGGACTAGATTAATTCAGGGTATCTGGTCGGCATGGACGAGTTGGACCGAAGGGTCTGTTTCTGTGCTGGACATCTATGATTCTATGAGCTGATGCTCTCTCCCTGAAACCCTTTCACCATCTGGTGCCTCAGCTCACTTACTAATTAAGCTGTTCCCCTTTTAAACTCATGTTTTCGACAGCCTGAGACGACATCTACCTCTCCGACATCTCAATAATTTACCGATGCCAGAGATGTTCTCTTGCTGACTTCTAAGCCAGCCACGAGTTTCGTTGCAGTTCAGACTACTTAGAAAGTGTTAGCAACAACATCTCTACTGTCAGGGACCTCCACTCGCTGGGTGAACGTGCACACTGTCTGACATCTTCTGGATTGTTCTAACTTCCTGTTTAACTGGGCTGTTGGCTCTGGAAAAGATCAATTATTTTTCTTCTTTTTTTTTCCTAATGCACTGAACAGTTCACCTCCAGGAATCAAAGATGTCGTTTAAGTACATATAAAACAATTCTCAATAGCTAAAAAAAGGTTTCTTCTCCTTAACACACCAAAATAACAATATGATTTCAACTTTAATTAGATTCCCTACAGTGTGGAACAAGCCCTTCAGCTCAACCAGTCCACACCGACCCTCTAAAGAGTAACCCACCCAGACCCATTTCCCTCTGACTAATGCACCTCACACTACAGGCAATTTAGCATAGCTAAGTCACCTGACCTGCACACCCTGGGCAGAAACCCACACAGACACGGGGAGAAAACTCCACACAGTCATCTGAGGTTGGAATTGAACCTGGGACCCTGGTACTATGAGGCAGCAGCGCTAACCACTAAGCCACCGTGCCGCCTATAAGAGTGGGCATTGCATTCTTCGTCCATGTCTGCGTGAGTTTCCTCCGGGTGCTCCGGTTTCCTCCCACAGTCCAAAGATGTGCAGGCCAGGTGAATTGGCCATGCATCAGTCAGAGGGGGAGGGGGAGAGAGAGAGAGAGAGAGAGAGAGTCTCCCCCATCAGTGACCCCCTTTTACAGAGGGAGTCTCCCGCCCATCACTAATCCCCCTTTTACAGAGGGAGTCTCCCCCCATCACTGACCCCATTTTTTACAGAGGGAGTCTCCCGCCCATCACTAATCCCCCTTTTACAGAGGGAGTCTCCCGCCCATCACTAATCCCCCTTTTACAGAGGGAGTCTCCCGCCCATCACTAATCCCCCTTTTACAGAGGGAGTCTCCCGCCCATCACTAATCCCCCTTTTACAGAGGGAGTCTCCCGCCCATCACTAATCCCCCTTTTACAGAGGGAGTCTCCCGCCCATCACTAATCCCCCTTTTACAGAGGGAGTCTCCCGCCCATCACTAATCCCCCTTTTACAGAGGGAGTCTCCCGCCCATCACTAATCCCCCTTTTACAGAGGGAGTCTCCCCCCATCACT
>NW_025214205.1:0-2915 GCF_004010195.1 Chiloscyllium plagiosum | reverse complement strand
GTCTCCCCCCATCACTGACTCTTTTTACAGAGGGAGTCTCCCCCCATCACTGACCCCCTTTTACAGAGGGAGTCTCCCCCTATCACTGACCCCTTTTACAGAGGGAGTCTCCCCCTATCACTGATCCCCTTTTACAGAGGGAGTCTCCCCCTATCACTGACCCCTTTTAAAGAGGGAGTCTCCCCCATCACTGACCCCCTTTTAAAGAGGGAGTCTCCCCCATCACTGACTCCTTTTACAGAGGGTGTCGCCCCCTATCACTGACCCTTTTTACAGAGGGAGTCTCCCCCATCACTGACCCCTTTTACAGAGGGAGTCTCCCCCATCACTGACCCCTTTTACAGAGGGAGTCTCACCCCATCACTGACCCCCTTTTACAGAGGGAGTCTCCCCCCATCACTGACCCCTTTTACAGAGGGAGTCTCCCCTCATCACTGACTCTTTTTACAGAGGGAGTCTCCCCTCATCACTGACCCCCTTTTAAAGAGGGAGTCTCCCCCCATCACTGACCCCTTTTACAGAGGGAGTCTCCCCCCATCACTGACCCCCTTTTACAGAGGGAGTCTCCCCCCATCACTGATCCCCTTTTAAAGAGGGAGTCTCCCTCATCACTGACCCTTTATACAGAGGGAGTCTCCCACATCACTGACCCCCTTTTGAAGAGGGAGTCTCCCCCCATCACTGACCCCTTTACAGAGGGAGTCTCCCCCCATCACTGACCCCCTTTTACAGAGGGAGTCTCCCCCATCACTGACCCCCTTTTAAAGAGGGAGTCTCCCTCATCACTGACCCTTTTTACAGCCCCTTTTAAAGAGGGAGTCTCCCTCATCACTGACCCCCTTTTACAGAGGGTGTCTCCCCCTATCACTGACCCCTTTTAAAGAGGGAGTCTCCCTCATCACTGACCCCCTTTTACAGAGGGTGTCTCCCCCTATCACTGACCCCTTTTAAAGAGGGAGTCTCCCTCATCACTGACCCCCTTTTACAGAGGGTGTCTCCCCCTATCACTGACCCCTTTTAAAGAGGGAGTCTCCCTCATCACTGACCCCCTTTTACAGAGGGTGTCTCCCCCTATCACTGACCCCTTTTAAAGAGGGAGTCTCCCTCATCACTGACCCCCTTTTACAGAGGGTGTCTCCCCCTATCACTGACCCCTTTTAAAGAGGGAGTCTCCCTCATCACTGACCCCCTTTTACAGAGGGTGTCTCCCCCTATCACTGACCCCTTTTAAAGAGGGAGTCTCCCTCATCACTGACCCCCTTTTACAGAGGGTGTCTCCCCCTATCACTGACCCCTTTTAAAGAGGGAGTCTCCCTCATCACTGACCCCCTTTTACAGAGGGTGTCTCCCCCTATCACTGACCCCTTTTAAAGAGGGAGTCTCCCTCATCACTGACCCCCTTTTACAGAGGGTGTCTCCCCCTATCACTGACCCCTTTTAAAGAGGGAGTCTCCCTCATCACTGACCCCCTTTTACAGAGGGTGTCTCCCCCTATCACTGACCCCTTTTAAAGAGGGAGTCTCCCTCATCACTGACCCCCTTTTACAGAGGGTGTCTCCCCCTATCACTGACCCCTTTTAAAGAGGGAGTCTCCCTCATCACTGACCCCCTTTTACAGAGGGTGTCTCCCCCTATCACTGACCCCTTTTAAAGAGGGAGTCTCCCTCATCACTGACCCCCTTTTACAGAGGGTGTCTCCCCCTATCACTGACCCCTTTTAAAGAGGGAGTCTCCCTCATCACTGACCCCCTTTTACAGAGGGAGTCTCCCCCTATCACTGACCCCTTTTAAAGAGGGAGTCTCCCTCATCACTGACCCCCTTTTACAGAGGGTGTCTCCCCCTATCACTGACCCCTTTTACAGAGGGAGTCTCCCCCTATCACTGACCCCTTTTAAAGAGGGAGTCTCCCTCATCACTGACCCTTTTTACAGAGGGCGTTTTCCCCATCATTGACCCTTTTTACAGAGGGCGTCTCCCCCATCACTGACTCTTTTTACAGAGGGCGTCTTCCCCATCACTGACCCTTTTTACAGAGGGCGTCTCCCCCATCACTGACCCCCTTTTAAAGAGGGAGTCTCCCTCATCACTGACCCTTTTTACAGAGGGAGTCTCCCCCATCACTGACCCTTTTTACAGAGGGCGTCTTTCCCATCACTGACCCTTTTTACAGAGGGAGTCTTCCCTCTCAAAGCCACTTTTATAAAGGGAAGGGTCTGCAGATTGGAGAATCCTTTTACACACAGAGTGTTCCAATTACGGTCCCTTTTTACAGAGAACCCCAGACCCTGCCATTGCTCATGGGCACACCCCTGGATTGCGATCATGTTGTCCTTCCTGGTGTCTGACTTTACCAAGTGAGCAGCTTATCGTTGTCCAATCGAATCCCACTATCACTGCTGTGGCAAGGATCATTTGTCTCAAATTAGCAGCCACTGTTCAGCAAGGCCCCCTGTGTAAACACAGCGCTCAAAGAGTCTTTATTATATGTCCTTGCTCCCAATCACAGCTGGATAAGGCCGAGGGGCAAGACTGACAGGAAGATCCATTGAAATCACTCAGCACCTGAGTGCTGCACTGTCAGAGGGTCAGTACTGAGGGAGTGCCGCACTGTCGGAGGGTCAGTGCTGAGGGAGTGCCGCACTGTCGGAGGGTCAGTGCTGAGGGAGTGCTGCAGTGTCAGAGGGTCAGTACTGAGGGAGTGCCGCTCTGTCAGAGGTCCAGTACTGAGGGAGGACCGCACAGTCGGAGGGTCGGTACTGAATGAGCGCCGCACTGTCGGAGGGTCAGTACCGAGGGAGTGCCGCACTGTCGAATGGTCAGTGCTGAGGGAGCGCCGCACTGTCAGAGGGTCAGTACAGAGGGAGTGCCGCACTGTCGGAGGGTCAGTACAGAGGGAGTGCCACATTGTCAGAGG
>NW_025214204.1:37986-40233 GCF_004010195.1 Chiloscyllium plagiosum | reverse complement strand
CTGTCCAACATCACCCCAGGCTGACCCCCACCTCCGTCCAGCACCGCCACCAGCCTGACGCTCACTGCTGCCCACACACCACCCCCAGCCTAACCTCGGCGCCATCCACACACCGCCCCCAGCCTGACTCTCGGCGCCATCCACACACCGCCCCCAGCCTGACCCTCGGCGCCATCCACACACCGCCCCCAGCCTGACTCTCGGCGCCATCCACACACTTCCCCCAGCCTGACCCTCACCACCGTCTGCATACTGCCCTCAGCCTGACCCTCACTACCGTCTGCATACTGCCCTCAGCCTGACCCTCACCGCTGTCCACACCGCACCCAGCCTGACCCTCACTGCTGTCCAATGCCACCCCCAGCCTGACCCACACCTCTGTCTAACAGCGCACCCAGTCCGACCCCAACAGCTGTCCACACACAGTCCCCAGTCTGACCGTCAACGCTGTCCACAAACCCCCACAGCCTGACCATTACCGAAATCCACACACCGCCATCAACCTGAGTCTCTCTGACGCGCAACACCGCCCCCAGCCTGACCGTCACTGCTGTCCACACATCGCCCCCAGCCTGACACTCGCCCCAGTCCTACACCGCCACCAGTCCCGCCTTCACATCCGTCCAACACTACCCCAGCCTAATCCACACCACCGTCCAACACCGCCTCCAGCATGGCCCTCACTTCCATCGAACACCACCCCAGCCTGACCATCACTGCCATCCAACACCGCACCTATTCTGACACCTACTACTACCGTCCACACACCAATCCTAGCCTGACAGACAATGCCGCCCACACACTGCCCCCAGCCTGACCCTCACCGCTGCCCACACACTATCCCCAGCCTGAGCTTCACCACGGTCCACACACAACCCTCAACCTGAGCCTCACCGCCAGCCAACAACGCCCCAGCTCTGGCCCTCACTGCCATCCACACACCACCCACAGCCTGACCCTGGTCACCGTCCAACACCGCCTGCAACCTGTTTCTCACATCTGTCCAACATCACCCCAGCCTGACCCTCACCTCCGTCCAGCACCGCCCCCAGCCTGACCCTCACTGCTGCCCACACACCGCTCCCAACCTGACCCTCACCACCGCCCACACACCGCCCCAGCCTGACTTTCACCAACGCCCACACGCTGCCCACATCCTGACCCTCACCACCATACACACACCATCCCCAGCCTGACCCTCACCGCCGCCCAAACACTGTGCCCAGCCTGACCCTCACCACCATCCATCATCGCCCCCAGCCTGACCCGCACCGCCGTTCACACACCGCCCCGAGCCTGACCCTCACTGCCACAAACACACTGCCCCAAGCCTGTCTCCCAACACAGTCCATGCACCTCCCCATCCTGACCCTCACCGCCGTCCACACATCACCTCTGCCTGACCCTCACTGCCGTCCACAATCCGGCCCCTGCCTGACCCTCACTGCTGTCCATGCAACACCCTAAACCTGACCGTAACTGCCGCCCACTCTCCGCACCCAGCCGGACCCTCACTGCCATTCACACACCACCTCTAACCTGACCCTCATCACGGTCCACACACTGCCCACAGCCTCACCCTCACTGCTGTCCAACACCACCCCATCTTGACCCTCACTGCCATCGACGCATTGTCCCCAGCCTGACTCTATCCGCCGTCCACACACCACCGCCCAGTCTGACCCTCATCGCCGTCCACACACTGCCCCGGCCTGAGCCTCAACACCGTCCACACACCACCCCCAACCTGACCCTCATCGCAGTCCACACACCATCCCCTGACTGATGTTCCATGACGTCCACACAGTGCCTCGAGCCTGACCCTCACCGCCGTCCACACATCATCCCCAGCCTGACACTCACCAACGTCTACACAAATCTTCGAGCCTGACCCTCACCGCCACCCACATACTGCCCACAGTCTGACCCTCACCGCCGCCCACACCACCCCCAGCATGACCCTGACCGCCATCCACATGACACCCCCAGCCTGACTCACACCGCCGTGCACACACCATTCCCAGCCTGACGCTCAGTGACGTCCACACACAGCCTCGAGCCTGACACTCACCGCCTCCCACACACCACCTCCAGCCTGACCCTCACGGCTGTCCACCCACCTCTCCAGCCTGACCCTCACTGCGTCCACACACTGTCCCCTGCCTGACACTCACCAATGTCCACACAAAGCCTCGTGCCTGACCCACACCGCCGACCACACACCACCCCCAGACTGACCCTCACCGC
>NW_025214204.1:16543-22847 GCF_004010195.1 Chiloscyllium plagiosum | reverse complement strand
TGGAACATCTCCCTGCACTGACTGTAATACAGTCCCCACGCTGATTGGAACATCTCCCTGCACTGACTGTAATACAGACCCCAAAGAGACTGGAAAATCTCCCTGCCCGGACTATAATACAATCCCCACGCGGACTGGAACATCTCTCTGCTCTTAATGTAGTACATTCCCCACACTGACGGTAACATCTCCCTGCGCTGACTGTCATACAGTCCCACACTGTATGGAACATTTCTCTGCACTGACTGTAATACAGCCCCACATTGACTGGAACATGTCCTTGCACTGTCTGTAATACAGTCCACACACTGACTGGAACATCTCCCTGCACAAATATTAATACAGTCCCCGTGCTGACTGGAACACCTCCCTGCACTGACTGTGGTACAGTCCCCGCGCTGATTGGAACATCTCCCTGCACTGACTGTAATACAGTCCCCGCGCTGACTGGAACATATCCCTGCACTGACTGTAATACAGTCCCCACACTGACTGGAGCATCGCACTGCGCTGATTGTAATCCAGACCCCACGCTGACTGAAACATCTCTCTGCACTGACTACAGGACACTCTCCACACTGACTGGAACATCTCTTTGCACTGCGTGTAATACAGTCCCCACGCTGACTGGAACATCTCCCTGCACTGACTGTAATACAGTCCCCACGCTGAATGGAACATTGCCCTGCGCTGATTGAAATCCAGACACCACGCTGACTGGAAAATCTCTCTGCACTGACTCCAGTACAGTCTCCACACTGTCTGGAACATCTCCTTGCATTGACTGTAATACAGTCCCCACGCTGACTGGAACATCTCCCTGCACTGACTGTAATACAGTCCCCACGCTGACTGGAACGTCTCCTGCACTGGCTGTAATACAGTACCCGCGCTGACTGGAACATCTCTCTGCACTGACTGTAATCCAGTCCCCACACTGACTGGAACATCTCCCTGCGCTGATTGCAATCCAGACCCCACGCTGACTGCAAAATCTCTCTGCAGTGACTACAGTACAGTCCCAACACTGACTGGAACAGCTCCTTGCACTGAATGTAATACTGTCCCCTTGCTGACTGGAACATCTCCCTGCACTGACTGTAATACAGTCCCCACGCTGACTGGAACATCTGTCTGTACTGACAGTAATAAAGTCCCCACACTGACTGGAGACATCTCCCTGCACTGACTGTAGTAAATTTCCCACACTCTCTGGAACATCTCCCTGCACAGATTGTAATACAGTCCCCACGCTGACTGGAACACCTGCCTGCACTAATTGTAATGCAGTCTCACACTGAGTGGAACATCTCCCTGCACCGATTGTAATACAGTCCCTACACTGACTGGAACTTCTCCCTGCACTGACTGTAATACATTTCCTGACACTGACTGGAACATCTCCCTGCACTGACTGTAATACAGTCCCCGTGCTAACTGGAACATCTCCCTGCACTGATTGTAATACAGTCCCCACACTGACTGGAACATCTCCTTGCACTGACTGTAATACAGTCCCCACACTGATTGAAACATCTCCCTGCACTGACTGTAATACAGTCCCCGTGCTGACTGGAACATATCCCTGCACTGTCTGTAAGACAGTCCCCGCACTGACTGGAACATCTCCCTGCACTGGCTGTCATATAGTCCCCGCGCTGACTGGAACATCTCCCGGCACTGACTGTAATACTGTCCCCACACTGACTGGAACATCTCCCTGTGCTGATTGTAATCCAGACCCCACGCTGACTGGAACATCTCTCTGCACGGACGACAGTACAGTCTCCACACTGACTGGAACATCTCCTTGCACTGACTGTAATACTGTCCCCATGCTGACTGGAACATCTCCCTGTACTGACTGTAATACTGTCCCCCTGCTGACTGGAACATCTCCTTGCACTGACTGTAATACAGTCCCCGTGCTGACTGGAATATCTCCCTGCACTGATTGTAATACAGTCCCCACGCTGACTGGAACATCTCCCTGCACTGGCTGTAATACAGTCCCCGCGCTGACTGGAACATCTCCCTGCACTGACTGTAACACAGTCCCCATACTAACTGGAACATCTCCCTGCACTAACTGTAATACAGACCCCGTGCTGACTGGAACATCTCCCTGCACTGACTGTAATACAGTCCCCGTGCTGACTGGAATATCTCCCTGCACTGATTGTAATACAGTCCCCCTGCTGACTGGAACATCTCCCTGCACTGGCTGTAATACAGTCCCCGCGCTGACTGGAACATCTCCCTGCACTGACTGTAACACAGTCCCCATACTAACTGGAACATCTCCCTGCACTAACTGTAATACAGACCCCGTGCTGACTGGAATATCTCCCTGCACTGACTGTAATACAGTCCCCACGCTGACTGGAACATCTCCCTGCACGGGCTGTAATACAGTCCCCACGCTGACTGGAACATCTCCCATCAATGACTTTAATACAGCCTCACACTGACTGGAACATCTCCCAGTAGTGATTGGAGTACAGTCCCCGCGCTGACTGGAACATCTCCCTGCACTGTCTGTAATACAGTCCCCGCACTGACTGGAACATCTCCCTGCACTGATTGTAGTACTGGCCCCGTGCTGACTGGAACATCTCCCTGCACTGACTGTAATAAAGTGCCCACACTGACTGGAACATCTCCCTACGCTGATTGTAATCCAGACCCCACGCTGACTGGAAAATCTCTCTGCACTGACTACATTACTGTCTCCACACTGACTGGAACATCTCCTTTCACTGACGGTAAAGCTGTCCCCATATTGACTGGAACATCTCCCTGCACTGACTGTAATACAGTCCCCACGCTGACTGGAACATCTCCCTGCACTGACTGTAATACAGTCCCCACGCTGACTGGAACATCTCCCTGCACTGATTGTAATACAATCCCTACACTGACTAGAATATCTCCCTGCACTGACTGTAATACAGTCCCTGTGCTGACTGGAACATCTCCCTGCACTGACTGTAATACAGTCCCCACGCTGACTTGAACATCTCCCTGCACTGACTGTAATACAGTCCCCACGCTGACTGGAACGTCTCCTGCACTGGCTGTAATACAGTACCCGCGCTGACTGGAACATCTCCCTGCATTGACTGTAATACAGTCCCCACGCTGACTGGAACATCTCCCTGCACGAACAGTAATGCAGCCCCACACAGACTGGAACATTTGTCTGCACTGACTGTAGTACAGGCCCCACACTGACGGGAACATCTCCCTGCACTGACAATAATAAAGTCCCCACGCTGACTGGAGACATCTCCCTGCACTGACTGAAGTAAATTTCCCACACTGTCTGGAACATCTCCCTGCACTGACTGTAATAAAGTCCCCACGCTGACTGGAACATCTGTCTGTACTGACGGTAATAAAGTCCCCACACTGACTGGAGACATCGCCCTGCACTGACTGTAGTAAATTTCACACACTGTCTGCAACATCTCCCTGCAGGGATTGTAATACAGTCCCCACGCTGACTGGAACATCTCCCTGCACTGTCTGTAATACAGCCCCCCCGCTGACTGGAACATCTCCCTGCACTGACTGTAATACAGTCCCCAAACTGACTGGAACATCTCCCTGCTGATTGTAATCCAAACCCACGCTGACTGGAACATCTCTCTGCACTGACTACAGTACAGTCTCCACACTGACTGGAACATCTCCTTGCACTGTGTGTAATACAGTCCCCACAGTGACTGGAACATTTCGCTGCACTGACTGTAATACAGTCCCCGTGCTGACTGGTACACGTCCCTACACTGAATGTAATACAGTCCCCATGCTGACTGGAACATCTCCCTGCACTGTCTGTAATACAGTCCCCGCACTGAGTGGAACATCTCGCTGCACTGACTGTAATACAGTCCCCACACTGAGTGGAACATCTCCCTGCGCTGATTGTAATGCAGACCCAACGCTGACTGGAAAATCTCTCTGCACTGACTACATTACTGTCTCCACACTAACTGGAATATCTCCTTTCATTGACTGTAATACAGTCCCCGTGCTGATGGTAATCCAGACCCCACGCTGACTGGAACATCTCTCTGCACTGACTACAGTACAGTCTCCACACTGACTGGAACATCTCCTTGCACTGTCTGTAATACAGTCTCCACACTGATTGGAACTTCTCCCTGCTCTTAATGTATTACATTCCCCACACTGACGGTAACATCTCCCTGTGCTGACTGTCATACAGTCCCACACTGTATGGAACATTTCTCTGCACTGACTGTAATACAGCCCCACATTGACTGGAACATGTCCTTGCACTGTCTGTAATACAGTCCCCATGCTGACTGGAACATGTCCCTGCACAAATATTAATACAGTCCCCGCGCTGACTGGAACACCTCCCTGCACTGACTGTAATACAGTCCCCACGCTGATTGGAACATCTCCCTGCACTGACTGTAATACAGTCCCCGCGCTGACTGGAACATATCCCTGCACTGACTGTAATACAGTCCCCACACTGACTGGAGCATTGCACTGCGCTGATTGTAATCCAGACCCCACGCTGACTGAAACATCTCTCTGCACTGACTACAGGACAGTCTCCACGCTGACTGGAACATCTCCTTGCACTGTGTGTAATAAAGTCCCCACACTGAATGGAACATCTCCCTGCACTGACTGTAATACAGTCCCCACGCTGACTGGAACATCTCCCTGCATTGATTGTAATACAATCCCTACACTGACTAGAATATCTCCCTGCACTGACTGTAATACAGTCCCTGTGCTGACTGGAACATCTCCCGGCACTGACTGTAATACAGTCCCCACACTGACTGGAACATCTCCCTGCACTGGCTGTCATATAGTCCCCGCGCTGACTGGAACATCTCCCTGCACTGACAGTAATACAGTCCACGCGCTGACTGGAACATATCCCTGGACTGACTGTAGTAAAGTCCTCACACTGACTGGAACATCGTACTGCGCTGATTGTAATACAGTTCCCACGCTGACTGAAACATCTCTCTGCACTGACTACAATACAGTCCCCACACTGACTGGAATATCTCTTTGCACTGTGTGTAATACAGTCCCCATGCTGATTGGAACATCTCCCTGCACTGACTGTAATACAGTCCTCACACTAACTGGAACATTGCACTGCGCTGATTGTAATACAGACCCCGTGCTGACTGAAACATCTCTCTGCACTGACAGTAATACAGTCCACGTGCTGACTGGAACATCTCGCTGCACTGACTGTAATAGTCCTCACACTGACTGGAAAATTGCACTGCGCTGATTGTAATACAGTCCCCGTGCTGACTGAAACATCTCTCTGCACTGACTACAGTACAGTCTCCACACTGACTGGAACATCTCCATGCACTGTGTGTAATACAGTCGCCACGCTGACTGGAACATCTCCCTGCACTGACTGTAATACAGTCCCCACGCTGAATGGAACATCGCCCAGCGCTGATTGAAATCCAGACACCGCGCTGACTGGAAAATCTCTCTGCACTGACTACAGTAGAGTCTCCACACTGTCTGGAACATCTCCTTGCACTGATTGTAATCCGGTCCACATGCTGACTGGAACATCTCCCTGCACTGACTGTAATACAGACCCCACACTGACTGGAACATCTCCCTGCACTGACTGTAATACAGACCCCAAAGAGACTGGAAAATCTCCCTGCCCGGACTATAATACAATCCCCACGCGGACTGGAACATCTCCCTGCTCTTAATGTAGTACATTCCCCACACTGACGGTAACATCTCCCTGCGCTGACTGTCATACAGTCCCACACTGTATGGAACATTTCTCTGCACTGACTGTAATACAGCCCCACATTGACTGGAACATGTCCTTGCACTGTCTGTAATACAGTCCACACGCTGACTGGAAAATCTCCCTGCACAAATATTAATACAGTCCCCGCGCTGACTGGAACACCTCCCTGCACTGACTGTAGTACAGTCCCCGCGCTGACTGGAACATATCCCTGCACTGACTGTAATACAGTCCCCACACTGACTGGAGCATCGCACTGCGCTGATTGTAATCCAGACCCCACGCTGACTGAAACATCTCTCTGCGCTGACTACAGGACAGTCTCCACGGTGACTGGAACATCTCCTTGCACTGTGTGTAATACAGTCCCCACGCTGACTGGAACATCTCCCTGCACTGACTGTAATACAGTGCCCACGCTGTCTGGAACATCTCCCTGCACTGATTGTAATACAATCCCTACACTGACTAGAATATCTCCCTGCACTGACTGTAATACAGTCCCTG
>NW_025214204.1:0-16463 GCF_004010195.1 Chiloscyllium plagiosum | reverse complement strand
GTCCCCATGCTGACTGGAACATCTCCCTGCACTGGCTGTAATACAGTCCCTACACTGACTGGAACATCTCCCTGCACTGATTGTAATACTGGCCCCGTGCTGACTGGAACATCTCCCTGCACTGACTGTAATAAAGTCCCCACACTAACTGGAACATCTCCCTACGCTGATTGTAATCCAGACCCCACGCTGACTGGAAAATCTCTCTGCACTGACTACATTACTGTCTCCACACTGACTGGAACATCTCCTTTCACTGACTGTAAAACTGTCCCCATACTGACTGGAACATCTCCCTGCACTGACTTTAATACAGCCTCACACTGACTGGAACATCTCCCAGTAGTGATTGGAGTACAGTCCCACACTGATTGAAACATCTCTCTGCACTGACTGTAGTACAGTTCCCACACTGACTGGAACATCTCTCTGCACTGATTGCAATCCAGTCCCCACACTGACTGGAACATCTCTCTGCACTGATTATAATATAGTCCCCACGCTGACTGGAACATCTCCCTGCACTGGCTGTAATACAGTCCCCATGCTGACTGGAACATCTCCCTGCACTGACTTTAATACAGCCTCACACTGCCTGGAACATCTCCCAGTACTAATTGGAGTACAGTCCCACACTGACTGGAACATCTCCCTGCACTGATTGTAGTATATTCCCCACACTGACTGGAACATCTCCCTGCACTGACTGTAATACAGCCCCACACAGACTGGAACATCTCCTTGCACTGACTGTAATACTGTCCCCATGCTGACTGGAACATCTCCCTATACTGACTGTAATACAGTCCCCATGCTGACTGGAACATCTTCTTGCACTGACTGTAATACAGTCCCCACGCTGACTGGAACGTCTCCCTGCACTGACTGTAATACAGTCCCCACGCTGACTGGAACATCTCCCTGCACTGTCTGTAATACAGTCGCCGCACTGACTGGAACATCTCCCTGCACTGATTGTAATACAGTCCCCGTGCTAACTGGAACATCTCCCTGCACTGATTGTAATACAGTCCCGGTGCTGACTGGAACACGTCCCTGCACTGAATGTAATACAGTCCCCATGCTGACTGGAACATCTCCCTGCACTGTCTGTAATACAGTCCCCACACTGACTGGAACATCTCCCTGCGCTGATTGTAATCCAGACCCCACGCTGACTGGAAAATCTCTCTGCACTGACTACATTACTGTCTCCACACTAACTGGAACATCTCCTTTCATTGACTGTAATACTGTCCCCATATTGACTGGAACATCTCCCTGCACTGACTGTAATACAGTCCCCACGCTCTCCTTTCACTGACTTTAATACAGCCTCACAATGACTGGATTATCTCCCAGTACTGATTTGAGTACAGTCCTGTGCTGATTGAAACATCTCTCTGCACTGACTGTAATACAGACCCCACACTGACTGGAACATCTCCCTGCACTGACTGTAATACAGACCCCACACTGACTGGAACATCTCCCTGCACTGACTGTAATACAGTCCCCGTGCTGACTGGAATATCTCCCTGCACTGACTGTAATACAGTCCCTACACTGACTGGAACATCTCCCCGCACTGATTGTAGTACTGGCCCCGTGCTGACTGGAACATCTCCCCGCACTGATTGTAGTACTGGCCCCGTGCTGACTGGAACATCTCCCTGCACTGACTGTAATACAGTCCCCACGCTGACTGGAACATCTTCCTGCACTGACTGTAATAAAGTCCCCACGCTGACTGGAACATCTCCCTACGCTGATTGTAATCCAGACCCCACGCTGACTGGAAAATCTCTCTGCACTGACTACATTACTGTCTCCACACTGACTGGAACATCTCCTTTCACTGACGGTAAAACTGTCCCCATATTGACTGGAACATCTCCCTGCACTGACTGTAATACAGTCCCCACGCTGACTGGAACATCTCTCTGCACTGACTGTAATACAGTCCCCACGCTGACTGGAACATCTCCCTTCAATGACTTTAATACAGCCTCACACTGACTGGAACATCTCCCAGTTCTATCCTTCCTGTAGCATTTGTATCCTGGAACATTAAGCTGCCAGTCCTGTCCATCACTCAGCCATGTTTCTGTAATTGCTATGATATCCCAGTGCATGGTTAGGAACATAGGACTGAGTTCATCTGCTTTCCCTGTTAGGCCCCTTGCATTGAAATAAACGCAGTTTAATTTATCAGTCCTAACTTGTTCTCTGATTTGTCCCTGCCTGTCCTGACTGTTTGACTCGCTCCTTTTCCCATCTGTACCAGTCTCAGATTGATCTCTTTCCTCACTATCTCCCTGGGTCCCACACCTCCCACTTTACTAGTTTACATTCTCCCGAGCAGCGCTAGCAGATCTCCCTGCCAGTATATTAGTTCCCTTCCAATTCAGGTCTAATCCATCCTTCTTATACAGGTCACTTCTACCCCAGAAGAGATTCCAATGATCCAAAAATGTGAATCCTTCTCCCATACACCAGCTCTCCAGCCACACATTCATCTGCTCTATCCTCCTATTCCTATTCTCACCAGCTCATAGCGCTGCGAGTAATCCAGGTATTACTATGCTCGAGGACCTCCTTTTTAAATTCCTGCCCACCTTTCTATATTCTCCCTTCAGAATCTCAACCTTTTTCCTTCCTATGTTGTTGGTACCAATGTGTACAATGACCTCCTACTGGGCCCTCTCCCCTTTGAGAAAATTCTGTACCCTCTCTGAGACATCCTTGATCCTGGCACCAGGGAGGCAACACACTATTCTGATTTTTCACTGCTGGCCACAGAAATGTCTGTCTGTTCCCCGACTAGACAGTCCCCTAACACAATCGGTCGCTTGGAACCCAATGCACCCCACAGAAATGGGATAGTCACAGAAGACTCCTGTACTACCAGCCTATCTCTCCTACCTTTCCTGGAGTTAACCCATCTACCTGACTGTATCTGTGGCGTTTCTCCCTTCATATAACTGCCATCCATCACACTCCCTAGCTCTTAAAAATTCCTCATTGCCTCTAACTGCCACTCCAACTGATCCATTTGAACTGACAGGATTCACAACCAATGACATTTATTGCAGGTATAGTTTTCAGTAACTCTTAAACTTTCCTGAAACTCCCACATCTGACAAGAAGAGCATATCACTCTCCAAAGGCCATTTTGCTCCTTGCAATCTATAGACCCAGGAAATAACACCGTCTTATTACTCTACAAAATACTGCTCCAGGCTAACTTAATACTTATGGCTTATATTTTTAAAATTTAATCAAGAGACGGATCCCAATAAAAACATATAATTAAGAAAGAATCCACTCTATTCACTATTTTAGATTAACACAAGGGTATACTTAAAACTATTTACCTACCTGTTTCTGTGCCGTGACCTGTCCCAAACAGGTTCCTCCAGGATCAGTTGTGAATTTCGCTGTTTGTTAAGTTTTCCTACACACACTCCGATGCCCAGCGATACATGAAAGTCCCAGGGAGTGTTGCTGAACAAAGAGACCTTGGAGTGCAAGTTCATAGCTCCTTGAAAGTAGAGTCACAGGTAGATAGGATAGTGAAAAAGGTGTTTGGTATGCTTTCCTTTATTGGTCAGAGTATTAAGTACAGGAGTTGGGAGGACATGTTGCAGCTGTACAGGACGTTGGTTAGGCCACTTATGGAATATTGCATGCAATTCTGGTCTCCTTCCTATCAGAAGGATGTTATAAAACTTGAAAGGGTTCAGAAAAGATTTACAAAGATGTTGCCAGGTTTGGAGGATTTGAGCTATAGGGAGAGGCTGAATAGGCTGGAGCTGTTTTCCCTGGAGCGTCGGAGTCTGAGGGGTGACTTCATAGAGGTTTATAAAATCATGAGGGGCATGGACAGGGTAAATAGACAAAGTATTTTCCCTGAAATGGGGGGAGTCCAGAACTAGAGGGCATAGGCTTAAGATGAGAGGGGAAAGATATAAAAGGGATCTAAGGGGCAACATTTTCACGCAGAGGGTGGTGCGCATATGGAATGAGCTGCCAGAGGAAATGATAGAGGCTGGTACAATTGCAACATTTAAAAGATATTTGGATGGGTGTATGAATAGGAAGGATTTAGATGGATATGGGCTAAGTGCTGGCAAATGGGACTCGATTAGTTTGGGATAAGTGGTCGTCATGGATGAGTTGGACTGAATGGTCTGTTTCCGTGCCGTACATCTCTATGACTCTATGACAAAGCAGCCTACTTGATTAGCACTAAATCAACAAGCATCCACTCCCTGCACTGAAGCTCAGTCGTAGCAGAATGTACTGTCTACGAGATGCATTGCAAAAATTCTCCAAAGATCCTGAGACAGCACCTGCCAAACCCACAACCACTACCATCTGACGGACAAGGGCAACAGATATATGGTAACACCACCACCTTCAGGTTCCCCTCCAAGCCCCTCACCATCCTGACTTGGAAATATATTGCTGTTCCTTCACTGTCATTGGGTCAAAGTCCTGGAATTCCCTCCCTAACAGCATTGTGGGTCACCCTTCAGCAGATAGACTGCAGCAGTTCAAGAAGGCAACTCACCACCACCTTCTCAGGAGCAATGAGGGATATATAATAAATGCTGGTCAGCCAGAGAGATTCACATCCCGCAAATAAATACAACAAAAACATGATATCAGAGACCAAAGGCTTGGCAAAAGAGGGTAGATTTTAGGAAATGTCTTAAAGGAGATAAAGTTAAGGTGGGGAACTATCAGGCAGAAATTCCAGAAATTAGGATAATTTGGTAACTGAACACATGGCCATCAGTGGTGGAAAAATTAGAATTGGGAATGCATAAATGGTACAATTAGACAAGCACAAATCTTTTGAAGGGTTTTGGGGTTAGGCAAGGTTACACAGACTATGTGGGGAGAGACCATGCAGGAATTCGTAACCAAAGATAAGAATTCTAAACTGTAAAGTACTTGTCCAGGAGCCTAGAGGTTCGTGAGTACTGAAACCGGACCTGCTGCCAGTTAAAGCATACTGTGATGGAGTCGATGGCTTCAGAACTCACATAATGTCTATGTGACATTTAATGTGTATTTTATAGTTGATATTCTATCACAATTTGCCTGCGAATTCATGTTTAATTTCTGATGATTCCAGATTTAAAAGTATCAATGATTATTTAAGATAGTATGTTGTGTTTGATTCTTGCTGGTAAAGTATCCTTTATTTTCAGATTTATTTTCTTTCTTGTAATAAGCAAGTAACTGATCTTAACCAACATCACAACAAGAGGCAGCAGAGTTTTTGAGGACCCCTCAAGTTTACAAAATAATAATACCAGCCCAACTGTCAATCTGAATAAGACCATAACATATAGGAACAGAATTGGCTATCTGGCCCATTGAGTCTGTTCAGCTATTTAATCATGGCTGATACGTTTCTCAACCCCATTCTCCTGCTTTCTCTGTGTAATCCTTGATTCCCATACTAGTCAAGAATAGTTGGGTCTAAAGGTGCTGAAGGCATGAATGAAGTTTCCAACACATGAACTAAGGTAAGAGTGACCATCAGTTTATATTATAGAGATGGAAATTGATGCTCTTGGTGATTGCATGAATATGAGGATGATGTGCATCTCAGAGTCAAATTTGACAAACTGGTTGTGAGCAAGTTGGTTGTCTAATGTCAAGGAGAAGGACAGAGGTTGTCATTAAGGAATGAGAACAAAATTTACCAAAGGAATTTAGAAAAATAACATTCTCTTGTGTTTAATGTGCAGCAGAGACATTGCATAAAGTGTTGTGGGTGATACAGCCATGAAAACTATCATGGGGCAATCAGTCCCAATGTGCTAAGTTGTCAGTTAAAAGCAGGATAAGTCTTGAGCTTGCAATAGTAATGATGATGAAACTATTAGTGTTTGCCATCATTCCCTCACCAAAACTGGCATCAATTCCAGCAGTTCATACATGCAAAATATTATAAAAATATAGAATCGTAAGTCAGTGAATCATAAGTCAGATTTTAAGCTGTCAATTATGTTCACGTCTTCTTTGAGTGTAATCCCTAAGCAACAAGTGAATGACAAAAACAACTATAAACCTTTAACAGAGTTGAAACTTATTGAATGAGGTGCAACTAATGCCATACTAAATCCATTGTTAATGCTTCATTCCCTGCACTGGGTTTGAAAAGTAATTGTAATATTAAAAATCCACTGTTTTGATTATTTTTAAAAACTTTGTTTATCATATTTTAGCTGATCTTAATCTAATTATTTTAATTTTCCAGCTAGGGAAATAAGTTGAAGGAGTTATCAGTATTTTGTAACTTCTGACTCACTATCTGTGAAAATACTTGATTGTAATTGATTGTTTACCCTGTTTACTGATACAGCTGTTATTGGACATCAAGGGAAGCTTTGACATCATGAAGAACTGTAAGTACCATTGGGAAAGTGAAATTCACATCACAGCGATGACAGTGTGGGCAACTTTCTTAAATGGTAGCAGCAAATGTTCTTGCATTGACCCTGACTGCCTAATCCAGTCAATATATTAATCTTTTTAAGGTAGTATACACACTATTATTCACATTGCATTATAGATGGCCTTGAAGGCCTGACTTGAGTAGTTCTGAAGATCATTTGCAGGCCCACTACCCAATTGTTGCCCAGATTCCTGGAAAACTTATTCAAGTGACAGTACTTCCATTAAGATATATTCCAACAAACTATCAAAATAGCTTGACAGTAACTTTTAAAACAGAAAAATTCCTGTCAGTATTTTCATGTATACACATGTAATATTTTAGTGCCTTTGACAATCAGAGACAGCTCCCTTAGCACATAACATTTTTGGCTTACTTATGCCAGTAATAGAGATAGCAACATAACAATGGCAACATCATCACAGCATATTTCTCAGCAGTTTTTTTTTCATCTTACTATCATAATTTCTGAGGCTACTTAACTGGGCACTTCAAGATGAAACGAGAAAAGCATAAGTCTCAAAGGCCTCAACTCAATCAGCAAAACCCAACTTTTACCTGCCAAGAGTAGTTTCTTGGAAACCAATCATTTATTCTTCGTTTAAAAAATACACAACACATAAAGCGAACATCAGCACAAAAACTCTACTAAATTAGGCAAACTAAGAAAGAAACAATTAGTTCAACAAATCAAAAGAGTTAGCACATCTTTTGACATTCATCATGTTGAATCATTTAAAATGTAAATCTTTTTTAATTTCTTTGTAATCTATTATAAATGGAAGCAGCATTCAGCCACCTTGTTATTAATTAATCTCTTGTTCAAGCACCTTCTTTACAATAAATCAGTGAATAACTTTCTTTGTTTTTAATTGTCAGATTAATAAATGTTATCACGAGTCAAAACAGAGCATATTACTTGTAACACTATCTATTTTTAGTCAGAAAATTCAGTGGATTAATTTTGAGTTGGGTAATAATGTTAAATGGGTAAAAACAAATTGAATCAATGGAAGTAAAATTGGAAGGAATGTAAAAGGGGATACCAATTCATTATCCTTGATTTTACATTATTACCCAAAATCAAAATTTTGCTCCAGTAGTTTGAAAAAAACTCTTTTGTGTATACAGTCCTTGGGGAAGAGAGCTCTGCACTAATGTTGTGATGGAATAGTGCTTCCTTTACCAAAAATCCAGAGATAAGCTTTGCTAAATTGTCAAATTTTGGCAGCTTTGTGGTTTTACAGAGATAAGGAAGTTTGTTCACAGCACAAGTCTGATCTCTACTTTCAATGAAAGCTAGTTTTATGTTTTTTAGGTTAGATTAGGTTCCCTACAGTGTGGAAACAGACCCTTCGGCCCAACCAGTCCACACCGACCCTCCGAAAAGTAACCCACCCAGACCCATTTCCCTCCAACTAATGCAGCTAACACTATGGGCAATTTAGCATGGCCAATCCACCAGAACTGCACATCTTTGGACTGTGGGAGGAAACCGGAGCACCCGGAGGAAACTCACGCTAACACGGGGAGAATGTGCAACCTCCACGCAGTCAGTCGAGGCTGGAATCGAATCTGGGTCCTTGGTGCTGTGAGGCTGAAGTGCTAACCACTGAGCCACCATGCCGCCCTGCCTTTGTCTGTTCTATACCTAACACTATGGGCAATTTAGCATGGCCAATCCACCAGAACTGCACATCTTTGGACTGTGGGAGGAAACCGGAGCACCCGGAGGAAACTCACGCTGACACGGGGAGAATGTGCAAACTCCACGCAGTCAGTCGAGGCTGGAATCGAATCTGGGTCCCTGGTGC
This sequence comes from Chiloscyllium plagiosum, assembly GCF_004010195.1. Lineage (NCBI taxonomy): Eukaryota > Metazoa > Chordata > Chondrichthyes > Orectolobiformes > Hemiscylliidae > Chiloscyllium > Chiloscyllium plagiosum. Next base: position 8,171 of record NW_025214204.1, on the reverse strand, counting down.
TGTGAGGCTGAAGTGCTAACCACTGAGCCACCATGCTGCCCTGCCTTTGTCTGTTCTATAATAATTATTCTGTAAATTTCATAGAGTTAGTATTTCTACAAATAACAATGGTAAAATATTTTAGATTTCAGGGTTAGAAGTCAGAGCAAAGCAAACTCACAGCTAAGGACTGCGAATTGCCTTTTTTATTGAACCAGTTTGAAATCATTGTCCACTGCAAAGCTGTCTGACCTCCCACTGCCACTCAGCCAATTTTATCCCAACATCTCATTACAAAATTACAATAGGAAATATGCAACATCTCCCCCCTCTAGCAATGCTGGCTTGGCAAGAACAACTTCATAATTTAAGAAAAATATGTATAATGAACTGCATATTTTTATTAATGAGGCATGTATTTAAATTAAAGCCTTTGTAAAGAGAATCATTTTAATGAAGCCTTTATTTTCTTCACAACAAGTCACCAATGGTCTGGGTATGTAACAGCAGGACAAAGTCATTTCTAAACCCAAGAATGGGAAGTATCCTCTTGCCTGGCACTGAAGGAGAATCAAGGAGACTATGCCTTGTGCGTGACGTGAATCTACTTTTGATCCCTAAGGCATGTATACTTCTTTTGTTGATCTCTGTCTTAACTGCATGTGCAGCAAGGTTAGCCCTACAGTCACCTGTGACATGAAGACTCTTGCATGTTTGTGGAGGCAAAATGAAACGATAAAAAAAATTGTGGCCAGATGGATGCAGTGTCATTGGACTGGAAATATCACCCATGAAATTGTGGACAATTTTCTATATCTCTTTCTCTTGCATTACTCACTGCCACCGATATACTGTTTGAGACTGCCTTGTTTCTTTTTTTTAAAGTTCTGCAGTAGCATACATCAAGATTTCATATTTTACACATCCAACAACATGCTTGCAAACTGAAATAATTGGGAAACAAAACATTAAAACGGCATCTAAAACAACCAGGTGTGTTTTTCACGACAGGGTCACACCAAAGATATTTCATCCACAACCTGAGCTGCAAGACTTCTCAAGAAGTTGAAAGACATTTCACTTTGAAGTTTGCAGTTTACTTATAATGTGATTGGCAAATAATAATTTCTCACATGCAAAACACAGCACAATTAGATATGTTTGTGCTAGCATAATGAATGTGCATCAACAACAAAGAACACATATTGGAAAATAGTGGGCCTGGCTTCTAAAATATTACATCCATTAAAATGCACATTAATGTTAATGGGTGGAAAATCAAGGGGGTTGTAGCCACAATGTCTAGATTGTAAACTCCCCACCAACAAATTCCGCCTTAAAAATCACGTCAGCAATACAAACAGTAATTGTTGGGAAGTAATTCTACTGTAAATATGCTTAAGGAAATTATTCTCTGTATTTCTTTCAGAGCATATCTGTGATTCTGCGAGAAATACATAGCAGAGGCATTCTTCAAACTTGGTTACAAAGCCATTATACATAATTGCCAGAGGAATGTCCCGAAGTGTAAAAGCTTCCAATCACGTCACCCACCTCTGCACTTAATTACTATTTGGAACAAAGTTCACAAGGCCTTCAAGACCAAATGTTTTCTATTCTATTTATATATACAACAAATTAGGTACAGATTCATTTTATAGTTGCTCATTGAAGTCTGTTTAAATGACTAGGACTGATTATTGCATTTACTTTATTGCCATGAATCTGTTATAATTGTTGCTACGTTTCCTTAAACCAAATAAGTGGAGGTGATGGCATAAGTCTACTCAGATAAATATTTACAGAGCGTTGAGAAATTGTTTTAATTATCACCAATTCTCCAAAATCCTTGCTAATTCTTTCTAAAAGGGTTACAGTTCATGAGGCATAGTCTGATTTCAATTTTTTTAAAATCTGTATCTGATTTAAAATTGCATGTGGAATGGAAAGTCCTTTGATCAACAAGCTGACTGCAGGGTTGTCACTTTTAATTTTGTCAAAATTATGATCCTCCCATTATATGGAGAAAGTTAAGGATCATTTTGAAAGAGCATTACTGTGGAAATTGATCCAAGAAGTTCAAAAATTATAGGGAGATCTTCTGGACATTCCAAATCCTGACTGATTCTTCAAATTACTTTTGCTACTTAATTTGTTTACAAATTATAACATGTTAAGGTAATGGAGCCTGAAAGTTAGATATTTATTTTCACCACCTAAACATTCTGATGAGAGTATCACCAACCCATCATAGAGCACACCTGAATATTATTCTATTGTAATCAGTTCTGACAGAGGTTTCAAAGCTCTTCAAACTGGGGCTACATATGTATGTCTACGTCTTGTAAGATTAGTGAGTTGACCATGTATGATATCACAGCTCACCCACCTATAAAAATACTCAGACCTTGCACTCACAAAAAGTGAGATCCTACCAATTAAAAAATAAAGATCTCCCATACCTCCCCGTCCTCTCTCCTCCACATTGGTCTTTTTCCTGTGCTTACTGACCTACACTGGCTCCTGGTTTAGCAATGCCTTGCTTTTTAAATTCTCTTGTTTGTTTTACAAAGTTCTTCCCAGTTTTCCCTAACTTTGTAAGCACCCCTGGCAGGACAACCTTCTGAGAAGTTTACATTTCTGCAATTCCAACAACTTAATCATGCCCAATTTTAATCACATCACCAGTGAGGCTGTGCCTTCAGCTGCCCAGGCCTGAAGTTCTGGAATTCTCTTTTTAAATCCTCCTGCTCCCATTCTTTAAGGGACGCATAAAAGTTTTCACAAAGTTACTTGTCACCTGTCCTCATACCTTGACTGGGTTTTTTGAGGAAGTAACCAAAAATATTGACGAGGGCTGAATGGTAGACTTTGTTTACATTGACTTTAGTAAGGCTTTTGAAAAGGTTCCACATGGTAGATTAATTAGTAAAGTTAGATCACATGGGATTAATGGTAAGCTTGCCAATTGATATAAAATTGGCTTGACAGTGAAGACAGAGGGTGGTGGTGGAGGGTTGTTTCTCAGACTGCAAGCCTATGACCAGTAACGTTCCACAGGGTTTGTAATGGATCCACTTTTTTTTGTAATCTATATAAACAATTTGGATGAGAATATAGGAGGCATGGTTAGTAAGTTTGTGGATGACCCCAAAATTGATGGTGTAATGGTCAGTGAAGAAGGTTAACTCAGATTACAAAGAGATCTTGATCAATTGGGTCAATGAGCTGAGGAGTGGCAGATGGAGTTTAATTAGGATAAATGCGAGGTATTGCATTTTGATAAAACAAACAAGGGCAGGATGTACATAATTAATGGTAGGGCCCTCGGTAGTGTTGTAGAACAGAGAGACCTAAGAGTTCAGCTACTTAATTCTTTGAAATTTGCATCACATGTAGACAGGGCAGTTAAGAAGGCAATTGGCACTTTGTCTTTCACTGTGTCTCACACCTGCACACACACACCATGGGTTCTGGGGAAAAAATAAGCACTACCGCACTTAGGTGGTAGTGTGGGGGTAAAGAAAAAGAAAAAAAAAAAGAAAAAAAGAAGGCAATTGGCATGTTTGCCTTCATTGCTCAGACCTTTGAGCATAGGAGTTGGGACATTATGCTGAGGTTGTACAGGACTTTGGTGAGGCCTGTTCTGGAGTACCATGTGTATTTCTGGTCACCCTGCTATAGGAAGGATATTAATAAATTGGAAGGGGTTCAGAAAAGATTTATCAGGATGTTGACTGATTGAGTTATAAAAATAGGCTTGGTAGACTGGGACCTTTTTCACTGGAGTGTAGGAGATTGAAGAGTGACCTTGTAGAGGTTTATAAAATCATGAGGGGCATAGATAAAGTTGATAGCAATGGTTTTTTCCCTAGGGTGGGCGAGTTCAAAACTAGAGGCCATATCTTTAAGGTGAGAGGAGAAAGTTATAAAAATGACCTGAAGGGCAACATTTTCACAGATGTGTAGAATGAACTGCCAAGGAAATGATGGATGTAGGTACAGTTACAACATTTAAAAGACAATTGGATAAGTACATGAAAAGCAAAGGTTTGGAGGGATATGTGCCAAGTGCAGGCAAGTAGTTTAGTTTGGGAAAATGGTTGGAGTGAACTAGTTGGGCTGTGCTGTATGACTCTATGCTTTTGTGTCTCTAAAATATTAACAGAGTCACAAAAGTGTAAGATTAAAATCCTCACGTTGAAATTCCCAAATCCCACATTTGTGATTTTGGAGTAGATCAATGCAAAAGATAAAATACAAACAAGTTCAATATGTAGGTTCCTAAAAGTAACTCCTAAATGTCAGTGAGATTAACAATAGCAAATTGCACAGAATTCAGCCAGTAATGACCAGAAGGTAAAAAGTGAATAATTGTAGTTCACTTCAACATTATCGCTGTATCCCTTCTTTGAAATGTGTGCCTCTGGGCCACAATTGGTGAAAGGTTTCAAATAGTTGCAAACTCAGTTTTAATTATAGTGGAAGATTCATTGCCAATAACAGATTGACCTGGGGGATTGGAGGGGAAGCAGTGTGGAATAGATAACCTAATATTAGAAAACCATTTTTCTTGTCATCGTCGACATTAAACATCAGCAGACAACTCGGCTGCCTGAATTGAGAGTATAATCATGGATCATCTGATGACTGAAAGGACGGAAATATATTGTTCTAGCCAAATAGAAACTAATAGGTGGGTGAATTTATGAATTACATTGCGCCTGAAGTTGAATATTTGTCTTAAAAACAATGGAGTTAAATTTTATTTGTGCATAACTAATTCTCTCTGGATCGCCATCTATTTCAATGGCAAATAAGTTGCTATGATTTTAAAGCTCTTGCCTTCTTTAAATTTGCCAGATTTGCTATACACATTAAACAAGCATCTTAATTGTTCACAAGATTGAAATGTCAAGACCAAGCTACAGTGAGTTGAAACTTGTTGTGTCCTTGGGGTTTCCTCTGCCAGCCAGAGACCCACAGTGCCTTGATTTGGGAGGGCCTGCTGAATAACAAGACCTCAGGCAGTTGCACAGCCACCAGCTGGAGTTCCCTGGAATCAAGACCCCATGAAACGGATTCCTGCCTGGCATGTGTTGCAGCCAATCAGAGGCTGGCAGTTGTGCAGCTCATCTGAATACGACCTAGATGCTGTCGATAGGACCCTGCCCCCAAGTCCCAGGAATGTAGAGGTCCCAGCCAGAGGGACAAAATTGCAAAAAATACAGTAGCACTTTGAGTGTACTGGTTCTACTGGAGCAATGCCCTGAGGTGTTCAAGTCATGTCAGACTGGTGTGTGTCATTCACAAGTTTAACGGGTTTTTCCTTCTGGGAAGTCCTCAAGTAAGTAGTGGGGAAGGGTATTGGGAGAGTTATGGAAAGAAGGGCCAGGGAGTTGGAAGCAAGAGCAAATGGGTGATTCAGTTGCTCCCTCACCGGTCTTTGCAGATGTTCAGTGCCTCAAACAGGTGCTCTGATCAAGGGACCACTGGCAAGCCCCGAGGTGAAGGCAGCCTGCCATGCACATAGCATGATGACATGCCTGCCTGCAACTGGGATCATCCCAGTACCAGAGAGATGAGGGCCTTCATTTGCTAACTGGCCACTTAAGGGGCCTCAAATGGTAGCAGACAAGAAGATCAACCAGGGGCCTTCCCATCCAGAACTTTTAATCCTGGTGCAAATGGGGAAGTGGTTACATTTGGGAAAGATACCATCCTGCCTATTTAAAATGCCCTCTCGTTTCCAAACTTGCTGCCTGCGGCAGCACATTCTACTCATGTTGGGCTAGTGGGTGAGGCATTGCAATCCCAAGGGATGGGCATTCCAAGGTGGCAGTGATCCAGATTATATCTGCAGGCCACAGAGCAGCACTCCTGCTCTCCCAGGGCCTACAATAATAATTTGATACCTACCTTTCGTGACCCTCTTTAGTTCAATCATGGTGGAACTTGACAGTGCATCAACAGCCAAGATTCCGACAAGTTCCAAGTTAAAATACTAATCAAGATCCTATTTCCATTATAAAGCTCCACTTTAGTTAGAAACAAAAGGATTTGATTCACATGCCATCTTTTATAAACTAAGAATGACCAAAAGCAATTCACAGCCAATGAGGTATAGCCAGTATGGTGATACAGGAAATTCAGCAGACAATTTATATACATAAGGTCCCTTAAATAGCAATATGACAATGACAAAATAGCACATTATTTTTTATGATTTTGGCTACTGGATAAATATTAGCTAGGGGCACAGCAAAGTAATGTCTTGTTTGTATTCAAAATGGAGTCATGGGTTCCCCACTGCCATGTAAGGGGAGAGATATTACAAGGTTCCTTTCGATCATCTCATCAGTGTTAACATGTAGTAAAGTTACCAATCCCAGTCTGAGACTATTTCTGCCATGTTAGCCGGCTGCGGTGGTGCAAATTAATCCCTTTATCTCTCACAGTCTCTCAGGGCGGGAGGGAGGGAGTGGTGGAGAAATAACTGCCAAAGTTTTATTTGTACGAGAGGAATGCCCAGGTGCACTGTTATTAAAGAGAAAATTATACATATGGGAATTTTTTTGGCTGTTAAGATACTAATTTATCCTTCTAAAGCACCCAGTCATCAGCTGAGGTATGTTCCCTGTACAATAAAGTCAGACAGTCGGGAGAATGAAGTCCTTTTGCAGACAGTTGGTATGAACATGACAGGCCAAATTGTGTCCTTCTGCTGCTGTAACTGTTCTGTGATTCTGTAACTCTGAGTCAGCTGCACAGATAAGGTTCTGCTTCCTCCTGGATATAAAAACATTACTAACTACAGCAAATTGTTGCCATCACATAGAATACTCGATTCATACAGCATGGAAGGAGGCCATTCAGCCATTGTATCAATGCTAACTTCTTTCTAGAGGGATACAAGTTAGTCCCATCTCACTGCCCTTCCCTAATTTTTCCCCTCGTCTTTCTCATTTATCTATTTATTCAAGTCGATTTTAAAGCTTTAATCATTCTCCTTCTATCATCCTTTCACAGAACATACTTTAGAATATAACAATATAGATTGCATAATATATAATGCCTACGATTTAATTTCCATTTATTATTCTATTATACTTGATGCAGTTGCTCTGGGTTGCCTCTGAATGACAAAGATCTTTCAATAGAAATCACAGGAGGATATGACACTAACGAAGATAGTACAGTGACCCAGTAAAGCTGAGAATATGCATTATTAAAGGAAATCATTAACAACTCAGTTGAAAATATAGGCACATTAGTTTGGAGCTAAGCTGTATTTCACACTGTATCAGCACACTGTCACATGGGGATCCAAGGATCTGTGTCCAGTATGGCTGGGGGTGGGGAAGCTGAGTGTCATGGAGAACAAGAACATCTATTATTTGCATTCCAATTCCCTTGGCACCACTACATATTTGGTGGAAATAGGACTTCATATTTAGTGGCAAATATAGACTGCGAAACTGATTTGATCGTTGGTTGTGAAAGAGAATCCTGATTGCCATGTTTGATACTTTCACATTTTTCAGACTGGAAGGCAACCTTTGGGTTTCCATCATCTGCTTGATGACACTAACTGTCAGGTCCTCAGTGAACAAACATACAAAGGGGCACGTGCTGCCTGAACTGCTGTGCTCTTCAAGCACCACTAATCCAGAATCTGGTTTCCAGCATCTGCAGTCATTGTTTTTACCTAGTTGATTTTAACCCTACTGCGAATCCTCTTGCAAGGATGCCTGCCTTGAAGAAGTTTTCCTCCTCTCTCTACAAGAATCTCAGGGAGTCCCTCTCCCACTGACTCTATGCTACTTTCTCCCCATCTCCACCCTCCTCTAGCTTATCTCTCCACGCTTCAGGCTCTCTGCCTTTATTCCTGATGAAGGGCTTTTGCCCGAAATGTCGATTTTACTGCTCCTCGGATGCTGCCTGAAATGCTGTGCTCTTCCAGCACCACTAATCCACTAAACATAGGTTGTCAAATATGCCCTTCACAAATTCTGGAATCATCCATACTGATGCCATGCAGATGTCAATGCTAGCCAAGAAAGTAGGACACTCAGAAATGGCCTGAACCAACTGGATCTACCTGCAGCTTCTATCATAAACCAGTGATGGCAGAACAATCTGAAACAATCCCTCTCAGAAGTACGCAAAGCAATTTATTCATGATGGCTAGG
>NW_025214203.1:29755-40212 GCF_004010195.1 Chiloscyllium plagiosum | reverse complement strand
AATACAAAGTACTAATTTAAATGAAAGATTCTTTCACTCAAGTATGGTTCCTCTCCTATTCCTAGTGTTAAAAGACGAGAAATAAACCCGATCAAACCCACCTTGCTGTAATGTCAAATGTTTCTTGTCATCAAAGTGCATCTCTACAACACGACAATATCCACCCTCTCATTTTTCTGAACTGGCGAATGGCTCCCCTTAATGTTCCAGATACACCAGTTAAGCACGACATTAGCCATTACACACTGAAACAATATTTGAAATCCAGAGAGGAAGAACTCGAATTATAAATCGTTGAGCACCAATGAAAAAAGAATCATAGAGCTTAAAAAAACATTCAACCTAAAGCTACTACAACTAACAAGCTCTCAAAACGTTCCGAAACTAAATACATACAAATACAAAAAAAAGATACAAAGTGCCAATGGCACTCAGGAGGGGCATTTACCCCCGCCCACTGGGGGCATTTGCACGTCACAAATCTCTATCTTCTGCCGCATTATCAATACTGCATCCAGGGCAATTAATCACAAACATCGGGACAGAACTATCCTTAGGTAGGCATTCAGTCATCACGATCACCTTCATAAATCCCTCCAGCTTGAGCCGAACCCGACACACAAACTAAGCAAGAGAAAAACGAGTAGTAATACTAATGAAGAAGTTAAAAGTATGTACTCTACCCGTCCCGGACTATAATTTAACACTGCTTAATACCTGAAACGTTCACCAAACTTTCTTTTAAAAAAGAGAAACAAGGTTATCGCTTTCCATTAACGCATCCAGCCTACTTTAAATTGCCCACAACGTTTTCGCATCCTCTGGAGAGTCAGTGGATCTATTGAAAGATCCACTAGTGCATACAGAGCACCGCTGAGTTCATTGAGGAATACTGAATCTCAAGTTCCCTTAATCTTCTCTTGATATCATCGAAAGATTTTCTTTTCTGAATCACTGCCGCTGAAAAGACCTGGAAGAACATAATCCTGGAGCCCTCTTCGGGTCTCTTCCCTGTGTTCTGGAAGCTTTCCTAAGTCTTTGTTTGTCCCTGCAACAATGTAATCGCACAAAGACAGTGTGAGGGCGCTGGTCTGAGCCTGACCTGCGCACCGTAACCCGACGAACTGTCCCACTCTTCACTCTTCAGCTTCAAAGTGAACGAATCTCTGCAGACAGTTCTCGTAAAAAAAAACTCACTGACTGATCACCTTAGTCCGGTCCAGCAGACCGATGATATGAACATTCTTCATCCTTCCCCTGTTCTCGAGGTCGTCACCTTGTTCAGTTAAGGTGCGGACCTATTTTTCAAGGGAGAGGATCCGCTCCTTACAGGAATCGATCACAGTCTCTGCCCCTGCAGTTTGGCTCTCGATCTCATCCGTTCTGTTCCAAGGCTTTCAAGTTGCTGTTCATGTTTTTGGAGCACTGCTGAGAGTGGTTCTATCTTCCTGCTGATTTTTTCTTCAATCATGGTTTCAATCATTTCCGTAACTTGGTGAACTCGGTGCCCAAGGCCTGGTAAGTAACTGGGTCCATTGAACGAGCAGAGGGTGTTACAGGTGCGGCCACAGGCATGCTGACAGCTTCTGATGGGTGCCCTGCGTGTTGGGACTTACACTATCCTTTCCCATGTTTTGTCATTTCCACTTGACAAAATGGCATCAGTAAGTATTCTATAGCTCTTTTAGTGTTCAATTGTAAGTAAATGACTGTGGTGGGGTGGGATAGAGTATGACTGTGATGCAGAGATCAGCAAAGCTGGCCTTTCAGATCGCTGCCATCTTGTTTCCCCTTTAAAACTTTATCGATGTTATAATTTCGTTTAATTCCTGGATATTCTGGAGCCGTGTCATTCAGTACCACTGTGCACAGTTTCCACAACACTGTACGTTGCTGCCCACTCCTCGATAATCCTTGACTCATCTGTGATTCGTGAAGCTTGCCCCAAAAATATTCAATATTTCTGCCTCGAATGGTCTGCAGAGAAGTGTTCCAAAGACTCACTACACCCTGAAAAAACAAAACTAAACAGACTCATCGGTGTGTGAGATTAGTTCTATTTTTGCATTCTTATCTGAGAAAGGATATAGTAACACCGGAAGCAATTCAGAGGTGTTTCATTTAATCTATTCCATGCATGAAGGGTTGATATTATGGGGACTTTAACAGGTTACCCTTGGAGTGAGAGCTGATCGTATTGAAATATACAAAGTCTTGAGGCGAGTGAACCAGGTATATACTGACTGGGGGTTTGTAGAGCTCAAACTTGATGCTGTTGTAATTGAACCCCTACAGTGTGGAAGCAGGACATTCGACCCATCGAGTCCATACCAACCTACCGAACAGTATCCCACCAGACCTGTCCCCCTACCCTATCCATGTAACCCGACATTTCCCATGACTAACCCACTTAACCTTCACATCCCTGGTCACATTGGGTAATTTAGCATGGCCAATCAAACTAGGCTGCACATCTTTGAACTGTGGGAGGAAACTGGAGTACTGGGAAGAAACCCACACAGACACGGGAAGAATGTTCAAACTCCACATAGAGTGTCGGACGAGGTTGGAATTGAGCTCAGCTCCTTGCTGACATGAGGTAGCAGTGCTAACCAAAAATCTACCATGCTGCTCCTTTAGCCCTATTAGTTACCTGCGGCTGACGAAAGAAATCTGCCTAACTTGTTCCTATCCCTGCGGCTGACGAAAGAAATCTGCCTAACTTGTTCCTATCACTGAACCTGAACCCGTCTGAGACATTTGTCATCGGTCATACCACCAACCCGGTTACATTTAAAATTTGTTGTGAGTAGTATATAGAGGCTGGCTTTGTCTGATTTTCCATAGACAGGTGAATCAGGGATAATGGTGCATGGAGAGAAAAGTGCAGCTCGGGCCACAATGAGATGAGCCATGACCTTATTAACTGGTGGGGTAGTGTCAAAGGGCCGTTTAGCCCAATCGTGTCCCTCAGCCCTATGTTCTGATGTTCCATTCAGCCCTTTGGACCTGCCACAAACAGGCAGATCGAAGCCACGGCGTTGGTTAGGTGTAGTTTCGTAAATGCAGTTGGAAATTCCAGGCTAGGTATGGAAGTGACCCCCAGCCGTTATCCCTTTTTCCATGCTTTCCCACTCTCTAACTTCTGCTCTGGAATTGCTTTGAATGCAGCTCCCATATCCCATCCAGGGTTAACTCAGGCAAAGTTTCTCCTCTCCCGAATGCAACATTGTACAACACGACTTCCAAGAAAATAAACCAATTACTTTCCAAAAGCAAGACATAAAAAACTAAGAAGTAGGAACATGAGACGGCTATTCGGCCCCTCAAGACTGAACTTTTATTCAATAAGAACATGACTGATATACTTCCAGGCTCAACTCCACTTTCCTACACAATTTCCTGCATCCCTCCACAACTCTCTGGGTTAGGGAATTCCAGATATTCACTACCTTCTGAGAGAATGCATCATTTTTCACCTCAGATTGAAATCGATGTTCCTTATTCGGTATCTACCACCTCGAGTTCGAGACTCGGGGAAACACCTTCTCAGCATTTACCTTGTCAAGCCCCCTCTGTATCTTGCACATTTCAGTAATATCATCCTCATTCATTTCAACCACAATGAATAATCTCCTCACCATTATAAATCTATTCATAAATTTTTCCCTTCCATCCCAGGAAGACGCCTCATGAACCAACCTAGTTACTTGCTGCATCAGCATGCTAACGTTACGTTTCATACTCAGGAACACTCCAATCCCTTTTTACTACTCCTTTTTTGGTAGTCCTCTTCATTAAATAGCAGCCTGCATTTTGGTTCTCAAGGTCATCCACAAACTCCGATGTATATTGCACTCAGCTCCCGCCGTCAGGCTATCAATATAGATTGTAAATAACTGATGCCATCGGCCTGATACTTGTGGTAATCCAGTCGATACACCTTTATCATAAAGATCCATTTATCCTGACTCTCGATTTCTATGTGTTAAGCAACCATTATCCCATGCAAATATATTATTCATCATACTACAAGCCTCTATCACGTTTATTTTGTGATACCTTGTGAAAACTTTCTGGAAAGCCTCATGTTGACCAGTTCCCTTTATCAAATCTGCTTGTCACTTTCTCAGGAATTCCTGATGAACGGCTCCTGCCCGAAACATTGATTTTCCTTCTCCTTGGATGCTGCCTGACATGCTGTGCTTTTCCAGCATGACTCTATTCTTAACATTCTCAAGGATTTCCAAAAAAGAATTTGTATGATTTTACAGAGCAAAAATAGATTCCCCTTCACAAAACCATGCCAACTCTGCATTAAGCTTTTCTAAGTACCCTGCAATTACTTCTTTAATAAGAGGCTCTAGCAGATTCCCTGCAATAATGGTTAGGCTAAATTGTTCCTGCGTTCTGTCTCATTCCTTTCTTGAAGACAGGCGCCTCATTGGAGGTTCTCCAGTTTCACTGGAGCACTCCTGTAATCCAGAGAGATATGGAATATTTCACACAATTCCGCTAGTCACTCTGTGACCACTTCCTTTAAAATTAACTATGAATTACTGCTGACCTGCCTACCCTTATTCTTATCTGTTAGGTAAAAACCTTGTTCCTTTTGTTAGAGACAGTTCAATAACTTCCCTCCTGTTACCGTTTTGTTTATACCATTGACATGATTACACTACTTTCCCCATGAGGAATGATTTAAAATACTAGTGTAAATTATCGGCCTGTTCCCTGTGGCCAGTTCTCCAGTCACACCCTCCTAATGGCCTCAATGTACTTTCCTCACTTCACTTCTGCCTCAGCTCACACATACATCTTCTGGATTTTTTTATGTTGAAAGAAAAGCTCATGATGCTTGTTTTTATATTTCTTTCCAATTTATTACATCATATCTTTTCGTACATTTTCCTCACTTTCTAGATTTATACAGTCATATCGTGCACAAACAGGCCCTTTGGTCCAACCTGTCCATGCTGACCCGGTTTTCTAAATTAAAGTAATCCCATCTGCTTGCACTTGGCCCATATGGCTCTAAACGTTTCCCATTCATATGTTTGTCCAAACGTCTTTGAAATATTGTAGCTGTACTTGCATCTCCCACTGTTCCTCTGGCAGCTCATTCCATACATACATCACACTCTGTGCAAAAAATGTTGCCCCTTCGTCCGTTTAAAGTTTTCCCCCTTTCACCTTAATGCGATGCATCTGTGTTTGAACTCCCCGATCCTGCAGAAAAGACCTTCGCTATTCACTCTATCCATGCCTCCTATGATATTATAAACTTCTAGAATTCCACCCCCAACCTCGTACACTCCATCTGATACTAACTTCAAGATCAAACGTTTAACGATAAGCACTGAAAATTTGAAAGAATATTAAAAATAACAGGTGTAGAAAAGAGCCCAAACTTTAAACTGTTAGTCTTGCAATATGTTACAAAACTAAGGTAGCATGAAACTCTTACTAGTGCCAATAAGAGGTCAAGCACCTGAATTCCATAATGTGAATGCAGTGATGATGTATACTGTGAACACGTATAGATCTAGATCTATATAATACCACATTGTCAACATTCTCTCTCCTGTTCTCTCTATGGCCCTGTGTGGTTGTGTCTTCTTTAACTTTTGACTCAGTTAGAGAGAACCTCTTTCCCCCATTCACAACTTAATTTAATCCCATTTTGCATTATCTTCTCGTTCACAAGTGCTAATATCCCGTTTATCTTTTGCCACGCCCTCTTTTCCAAGTCACCCTGCCAGACCTGCTGAGGCTCTTCAGAAACGAATAGGCACAGCACAAATTTTCAATGAAACAAATAACTATGGATACTGGAAATAAATACAAAATAAATACAAAACTTCTGAAGAAACTGCGGGCTTTGTAGAGGGCCACTGGACTCGAAAGATTAACTCTACATTCAATACAGAAGATGCCGCCAGAGCTGATTTATTTCTTCAGCAATTTCTGTTTTTGAACAAGATCCAATGACGTGTTTGAAAGCTGCTCAAATGCGATGTCCAACACGGAGTGTGGAACTGAAGTGCACACATTCATTGGCTCAGAAACTGCATAAGGCAGGCATCACTGACACCACAGAGCTCTCAATCATGTTCAGGGAGAAAACCAGAGGGAAACACATTTAATTCGAACGCAGATGGCACGACGAGCAAGGAGAAGATTCAGATGAATATGTTAAAGGGTTTGAGTAACGTAACAAATTGGAAGCATGACACCAAGGAGAACCCTCAGCAGAATGAGAATATGAAAATGGAAATATTACCGCATCAGACACCAGGTGAGATCACTGAGTACATGGCTGATCGGTGACTGGGACTCAATGTGAACTGGGGACAGTCAGTAGAACTGAATTGCAGATATTGCAGCTCAAACTGGGCTTTCACGTGATGCTGTAGAGAGTAGCAGCAACAGAAGCAGGATTGCATTCAAACATAATCTGTAACATTTTCTCCAGGATATTCCATCAGTCTACCATTACCATCAAGCCGAGTGATGGCTCAGTGACGAGTGCGGGTGAACATTCCAAGATCAGAACCATGAGTACCTAAAGCTGATGACAAACCGTTACAGCTACGGCGCTTGAGTGGTAGTGTGGGTGAACATGCCAAGGTCAGAACCATGTGTACCTAAAGCTGATGACAAACCGTTACAGCTACGGGGCTTGAGTGGTTTCATTCCAAACAGCAGAACTAATATCTGATAGAGAGAACGAAATGATCCAAAGACCAACAGATCAGATCTAAGCTCTGCAGTCCTGCCACATCCAGACATAAATGTCTGTGTACTATTAAAAAGCTGACTGGAGGAGAGGCCACCAGAAATATTTCCATCCACTTAACGGAACAGCCCTGTACATCAGTGTAAAAGACAAGGACGTAGCATCTGCACCATCCTCAGCCAGAGGTGTTGAATGGATGATCCACCTCACCCACGCCATGATATCCACAGAATTACAGATGGCAGTGTTCAACCAATTCGCTGCATGTGACATGAAGAAACCGCTGAACACAGTAGATACGCTGGCAATGTGGAAAATTACTCAACTATGTCCGGTCCCCTAATAGGTGAATAATTACATTCTGACCATTTAACACCCCCTCAGTCCCTTCACGATAATCAAATTGGTGTCTTTTTGGCAGGGATGTCAAGCAGTCCAGAAATAACCCGCTCAGTGTGGTTTCCGATAGGTTCCTATGTGGAGATGGTGCTGTTGTGGAAATGTCACTGGATTACTAATCCAATACAGGATAATGCTCTGGCAGCTGGTGGAAGTTAAAAACAATTAATAAAATATCAAGATCTCGAATCTGGTGTTGGTAACAGTGACCTTGCATCCAATGTTGATTGTAAACTTCAATCTCCTTCCCGAAGGTACTTTTAGGAAGTGAATCTCCCGTGCTTTCCTTGTATGGCCTAAAAGTGACTCCAGACACACAGACATGTGATAAACTCTTCAATAGTCCCTGAACCGGCCAAGCAAGGCACTCAATTGTATCACACTGCTCCGAGGTCTTAAAGGAAAAAAAACAGACAGAGTACCCGGCACCAGCCTCGATATCAGAAAAGGGAACGGGAATCACAGTCCTGTTGATCCTGCAGGGACCTCCTTCCTAACATCTGACAGCTTGTGACAATATTTTCAATGCTTTCCCACAGACTGCACAGAGACATCGGGAAAGGAGTAGGCCATTCAACACATTGAGCCTTCCCCATTCTAGTTCATGGAGAAAATCTCCTCAATGCAGTTTTCCCGACACAGTGTTCATATCCATTAATATGTTTAATCATTGTGAAATATAAAATAAGAACTGTTGTAGTCCCTTCAGTCCATCAATCTTGCTCCTCGATTCAATATACAGGCAGTTCTCTGATAACGCATGTTTATTAAAGTGATTTGACTGCAATGCGATTCGTGAATTGCGCACCTTTTTTCTATAAAGTGAGCTCCCGCTCACTGTGACGCGATTCCTTGCCAGGCACCAGCTGAACAACAAAACCAGCTTCAGGATCCTCTGTCTGCAAAATGCACCCTCTGAGTGTTCAGCTAAAACAGGAATGCAATCCGCTCTGCAAGCATTGAACCTGGACGTGAAACGGGGAAGTGTTGTCTCCAATTAGAAGGAACTTTATTTCAAACCGGGGGAGAATCTTCAGGTGAACTGGAATTCCACGTTGGCATCACGTGGTCAGTCAGCCCTGCGCGCTTACTGTTGAAGAGCTTGGTGAAAGGTACAGGGATGTAACCAGTGACTGCAATGTCATTATTAGCACTATTTCATTACAATATATGATTTAAATGTTTAATTAGACTGTGCTAGTGTGTGTTAGACTAACTTTATTTTTTGTTTTTTGCTGATATTTTGTGGTTCGTCCATTATCCTCTTTTCCCCATAGAGCACATCATTAATATTTCATGATTTTCTGCAACCCAGTGTTGCACAGGAACACAGCTATCACGTTATTGGAGAACATTCAGTAATGATATCTGATCCTCTATCTTGAAACCATACCCTGCCTCTCCCTATCCCTTTAGTTTCCAGAAATCCTTATTTGTATTCAGTGCCTTGGTTTCCACAGCCTGATCTGGGAGTTAATACCCTAGGTTCACCAGTCTCTGAGTGCAGACATTTATTCTCATCTCAATGCAGAGTGGCCTGTCTGTACCTAATACTGTGGCCCCTTATTTTGATGTCCCAGCCAGGGGAATTGTCACCCCTGCTTCCAATCTGTCCTGCCCTGGCAGAGTTTTATGTATTTCACTGAGATCTCCACTCGTTTTCCTAAAGCCCATGGAAGACAGGCATAGCCGCCTCAAACTCTGGTCCCACAAGCCTGTCATCTCAGAGATCAGTCTGGTTATCCTTTACTGCTCTCCCTCAATGTCAGGTTTCTCCTTTATAAGGTAAGGAGACCAAAACTGCACAAAATACTGCACAATGTTCGAGATGAGGTCTCACCAAGTCCCTGTACAGCTGCAGTAAAACACCCTTACTCCTGGATTCAAATCCCCCTGAAATGAAGGTGAATACACGATTTATCTGCTTTTTTGTTTTCTGCTCCTGCAAAATTGCTTTCAGTGACCGGTGCACAGGGAGATCCAGATCCTTTTCACCGATATTGTTCAGTGCCATCAGCAAACTTGGAAATATTGAATTTGATCCACTGAATCAAATATATGATGTGTATTGGGAATAGCTGGAGCCCAAACCCCGATCCTTGCTATATCCTCCAAGCCTTCCTTTCAAAAAACATGTTGTTTTATTCCTACTCACTGCTTCCAGCCAGCTGTCCCGTTCTAAAACCATATTAGTCCCAGTCCCAGAGGATTTGAATTTGCATAATAGTCTTGGGGCTTTGTCAAAAACCTTTCTGAAAATGTATTCATTTTGCATTGATTGCTTCTCCATAATTATGCTAAACGTCACTTTCTCAAATATGATTCCCATTTGATCAGTCTCTGTTGAAATTGTTTGTGCTCATTACTTTCAGTTCCAATACTTCCTCTAAAACTGTTTGTTTGATAATTTCATTCTATTCCCTTTTTCTCAACAGACTAATGTTCACTAGTATTGTTGGGAAGTTTTCTTTTTTGTTTTGTTTTCTTCTGTGAAGACATAACTAAAGTATTTGCTCCATAGTTCTGCCTTTTTCCCTGTCCTCAATTCTCTGGTATCAGACTGTAAGAAAGCTGCACCTTTTATTTCCTTAATTTTGCCATTGACATAGTTTCAGAAGATATTACAAGTTCAATCTTAAAACCCTTGTTAATATACTCTTCAGAAACCCATCAATTCCGATCTTCAGCTACTCAATGATTGACCTTCCATAGCCATACAAACACAGAAACACAGACTTTGTACCATCAACAATACAGCACGGTCTACATTAGTCCCGCTTTCCGACACAAGACCCGGAGCCGTGAATCTTATGGCATTTCAAGTGCACCGCCGTGTATTTTCTAATGGTTGTGAAGTTACCATGACAACTCCTCTCTCAGGAATGGCATTCCTGACCCCAACACCCTCTGAGTGAAAAACAAACCTCAATTCCCTCCAAATCTCAAACCCTTCACTTTAAAATGTGATGCATTGTTCTTTGCCCTTAGACTAAAAAGAACAGCTGTTGTCTATCTACCCTGTCCATGTCCCTCGAATCCTATCCATCTGAATCACGGCCCCCTCAGCCTTCTCTGCTCCAAACTAAACAACCCGAGCTCATTCAGCCTCTCCCCATAGCTGATATGCTCCATCCCTGGGAACATCCCGGTGAATCTCCTCTGAGCCCCCTCCATTACAATCAGAGCTTTCCCGTAATGTGGTTCCCAGAACTACACACAGTATTCCATCTTGGCCAAACCAAAGTTCCGCATAGCTCTTATAATCTATGCCTTGATGAATAAAGATTATGTTTACGGTCCCGTATGCTTTCTCAAAATT
>NW_025214203.1:26818-29025 GCF_004010195.1 Chiloscyllium plagiosum | reverse complement strand
ATTTCTGCTTGACACACTTGCAGAATATCTGGAGATTTTCCTTAATCTTACCCTGCCAGCAGGTTTCTATGACCCTGTTTTAGGCAGCCCTCACCGAGTGATGAATTTCCTCAAACTTACGGACTTAATTGGCTAATCCTTTATCTTGCCATTATTTGCCTTCAATTTGGATTGGGCAGCCAGGGAAGCGTCCTGTTAATTTCCAGTTTGTCATATTTTTTGTGAATTTTGTAAATTTCACTGTGACCCACCTCTCATTCTTTGAAACACTGGAGAACTTAGGTCGAGTTTCCGCATCAGACATTCTCGCCATCTGTGGGATTAATCTGGAGAACGTCCATTGCACTTTTATTGTGGTCAGTATATTCTTTCTCAGATTGGGTCACCAACACTGAACACAATGGATGCAGGTTTGCTCGCTGAGCTGGCAGGTTCATTTCCCGAAGTGTCCTTACCTTACTAGGTAACATCTTCAGTGGACCTCTGGCGAAGCAATGCTACACATTCCTGCTTTCTTTTTAAGGGTTTCTTTGGGTTGTTGATGTCATTTCCTGTGGCGAAGTCACTTCCTGTTCCTTTTCTCAGGGGGTGGTAGATGGGGTCTAACAACTAATAGCACATCGAGTTAGACATTTGCCAGAAATACATGTGGATTCTCTCCATTGATCCTATTAATTTCTAAATATCCAATATCACATGCTGCATAATAGATTCCAACAGTTTCCCTGCAGATGTCAAGTTAATTGGTCGGCAGTTCAACAAACTATGTCTTCTTCCTTTTATAGATGTTTGGATCCCTTCCATTAATCTATAGTGCTTGAACCCCGTTTTCTAACTTCTATTTATCCGGAATGGCTTCCGGCCTCTGCAGAATACACAGGAAAATAAAACACTGTCATCGACAGTGCATTTAATGCTTCTATTGCTGATTTATGTCTGACATTTTAATATGAAGTACGTCAGGTTTGTCAGACTTAGCAATGCTCAATCCAGTTACACTTTCAAATACTACCTTGTTCCTGATATAAATTGACTTTTTGTCTTTAGTTGCACAAGCGCTACATGATCACTTGGTATTACTGGTTGATTTTATGGATCTTCCTTCTTGAAGACAGATGCAAAGCAACTGATTATTTGCTTGGCCATTTCCCTGTTATTCACAATAAACTCACCTCTCCCAATTACCAATTTCCATATTTGACATTATTTTTTCTCTGTTTCCTTTGAAATACACATTGTAGATTTATGCAGTGTTTTTGTTCCAGTTTGTTAGTATTTATGTTCTATTGTTGATTTCCTGATCAGTTTCATGGCCCTTGTTTCTGGTCGTGAATTTCTGAGAATTCTCAGGTTTCCACAATGACTGAAATTCTTCTGAAGCCATTTCCTATGATTACTACATTTTCGAATTTGTTATGTTAAACATCATTGTGTCACTTTCCCTTTCTTTGGGTTTTGTACCTGAAATAAAAAGACTTTGCAATATTTCTATAAATCTCCTGGTCCTGACCAGATATATTCAGGAACACTGCAGGAGGACATAGAAGGAATTGCCGCAGCCCTGGCTGATATTTTTGCATCAGCACTGGCCAACGGGCGAAGTCACGAAGGACTGGAGGACAGCGAATGCTGTGTCCTTACTCAAGAAGTCAGACTTAGCAATGCTCAATCCAGTTACACTTTCAAATACTACCTTGTTACTGATATAAATTGACTTTTTGTCTTCGGTTGCACAAGCGCTACATGATCACTTGGTATTACTGGGTGATTTTATGGATCTTCCTTCTTGAAGACAGATGCAAATCAACAACTGATTATTTTCTTGGCCATTTCCCTGTTCTCTCCCAATTACCAATTTCCATATTTGACCTTGTGTTTTCTCTGTTTCCTTTGAAATACACATTGTAGATTCATGCAGTGTTTTTGTTCCTGTTTGTTAGCATTTATGTTCTATTTCTGATTTCCTGATCAGTTTCATGGCCCTTGTTTCTGGATCGTGAATTTCTGAGAATTCTCAGGTTTCCACAATGACTGAAATTCTTCTGAAGCCATTTCCTGTGATTAATACATTTTCGAATTTGTTATGTTAAACATCATTGTGTCACTTTCACTTTCTTTGGTGTTTGTACCTGAAATAAAAAGACTTTGCAATATTTCTATAAATTTCCTGGTCCTGACCAGATATATTCAGGAACACTGCAGGAGGA
>NW_025214203.1:24095-26803 GCF_004010195.1 Chiloscyllium plagiosum | reverse complement strand
TCACGAAGGACTGGAGGACAGCGAATGCTGTGTCCTTACTCAAGAAGGGCTACAACGAAAAACCTGGGAACTATAGACCAGTAAACGTAAAATCTGTTGTAGGTAACTTACTTGAACAGGTTCTGAGAGATAAGATATACATGCATTTGGAAAGCCAGGGTGTGATTAGGGACAAGATTAGAGTGGTGCTAGAAAAGGACAGCAGGTCAAGCAGCATCCGAGGAACAGGAAAATCAACGTTTTGGGGTAAAGCCTATCACATGGCTCACAAATTTGTTCTAATTCTTTGATTAAGTGACTAGCAACGTTGACGAGGGCATGATGGTGTATGTAGTCTTTATGGATTCCAGAAAGGCCTTCAATAAGGTTCTATATGATACACTGCTCTGGAAGGTTAGATCGCATGAAGTTGAGGAGGAGTTGCCAAATTAAATACAAAATTGTCTTGATGGTGGGAAGCAGAGGGTAATAGTGGAAGGATGCTTGTCAGACTGGAGGCCTGTGATTAATGGAAAGCCTCACAGGTTAGTGCTGGGTCCACTACATATTACATATATCTATGGTTTAGATGAGAATGAATAGGCATGATTTTAAGTTTGAAGACAACACTCAAATAGGCAGCATCATGGAGAATGCGGAAGGTGATCAGAAATTTCAGAAAATACAGCAGTACCTTGACCACCTGGAGAAGTGGCTGAGAAATGGCAAATGGATTTTAATAGAGATCAGTGTAAGTTCTTGCATTTTAGAAAGTCGAGTCAAAGTTGGGGTTTCACGGTGAATGGTTGGGTCCTAAGGAGGGTAGTGGAGCAGAGGGACCTTGGAATTCAGGTGTATGGTTCTCTGAAATTTGATTCAGAGGTAGACAGGGCAGTGAAGAAAGCTTTTGGCACACTGGCTTTCATCAGTGTATATCACTGAGTATGTAAATTAGGGAGTTACGTTGCAATTATACAGGATGCTGGGGAGGCCATACTGGGAGCGTTATGTTTAGTTGTGTTCACTTTGCTATGGGAAGGATGGTATTAAACTGGAAAGAGTGCAGAAGAAATTTACAAGAATGTTGCAAAGGACTCAATGGTCTGAGTTATTGGGAGAGGTTGGACAAGCTAGGACTTTTTACTTTAGATGTATGAGGCTGAGGGGGAATCTGAGAGAAGTGAAAAAGACCATGGAAAGGACGGACAGAGTGAATGCACTCAGTTTTTTTTCCAGGGTGAGGCAATCACGGACAAGAGGGCATCAGTTTAAGGTCAGAGGGGAAACAATAAAAGGGAACCTGAGGACAAACTGCTTTTCACACAGGGGTGATGCGCATATGGAATGATGTGCCAGCGGAAGAGGTTGAGGCGGGAACATTCGCAACATTTAAAAGGCATTTGTACAAATACATGGACAGGAAAGGATTAGAAAGATACAGGGCAATGTCAGGGAAATGGGGTCAGCGTGCATGGACATTTTGGTCGGAATGGACGTGTTTGGGCCGAAGGGCCTGTCTCCGTGTTGTCTGACTCTATGACTCCAACAAACATTGCTTGCCTCCCACTGTATGTTATATTGTACTTTCCCAATTCACTGGAGCGAACTTGACCCTCTAGCCTCCAGGCTACCATGATGTTTAACCAGAACGTTCAAGCATTCTATATTCATGCAGACACCGTGTACAGTGCACCGTATTAACGTCTCTATTCCTTAAAGGCTGATTCAGAGCAAGGTTATTAATTCTTCCTTCTGATCACACAACGCCAAACCCAAAATAAACTGCTCTCTAGTTTGCTTCACAACATACTCTTCAACCCACCTCACATACACGTACAGAATTTATTTTGCACAGCATAAGCACACACTTAGTTAATGCAGTTTAGATGCAACTTGAGAACATCCAATAAAACTGCAGTGTCCATGATACTTGCATATATAAGTTCCAGAGCATATGATGCTCAGATTTTCTGCAACTGATATATAACACACCGATATTTGCTGCGCATTGCTATTTGTAAGTTCTACATAAACTGATTCTGTGGAATCTGAGGGACAGGTCTGTGTCATTATTAGTGATAGACTTGGGCAGGACTTTCGGGGAGGCTCACCTCGATGCTGAGATGATCTGAAGATATCTCCATCAATACAGGAAAGGATCAATATCCTCCCCGCTCTGTCAGGATAATGGTCACCGAATTCTCTCTGCTACCTCACCCTCTCTGTATATCTGTTATAGCACCTACCACCAGAAAACCCTCATGCTCTATCTCCAAATAAGGCTCAGGCACTACCACTCTCACTATTGAATTCAGCAACTTCCTTCCCAGACTTTCTCTGTCACCTACGCAATACGCCCACACATTAATAATACAAGATGGATTCAAAACTGTTGACTGCCTCATTCTGGACACTTCACAATTCCTCCCAGATCCACCTCCACCAGCACTAACAGCAAGGCCATCTACTCCTGCCCTCACTCCTTCCATCCCTTTCTCCTATTCCAAGAGAAACACCCTGGAATAGGACAGAAATGGCCAAGCCGGGTGGTGGAGTGCCCAATATCCATTCCCTCAGCCCCCCCCACCCCACCCCACCCGCCATGTGGGGAGGAACCTAGTACAAGATGAAGCGGACTGGGATGCCTCGCGTGAAATTTCTGAAACAGCCATGTCCCACAGACCGATTCAGGAGCAGTGCTGAGTGAAAGACAATTCTCACTGTAAACA
>NW_025214203.1:20457-23655 GCF_004010195.1 Chiloscyllium plagiosum | reverse complement strand
ACACCAGGGAAACGACTTTGCCTGTTTTCACTATCCATGCCCCTCATAATTTTGTAAACCTCTATAAGGTCACCCCTCAGCCTCCGATGCTCCAGGTAAAACAGTCCTGGCCTGTTCAGCCTCTCCCTGTAGCTCAAATCCTCTAACCCTGGCAACCTCCTTGTAAATCTTTTCTGAACTCGTTCAAGCTTCACAACATCTTTCCGATAGGAGCGAGACCAGAATTTAACGCAATATTCCAACAATGGCCTCACCAATGTCCTGTACAGCAGCAACATGACCTCCCAACTCCTGTACTCAATACTCTGACTAATAAAGAAAAGCATACCAAACGCCTTCTTCGCTATCCTATCTACCTGCGACTCAACTTTGAAAGAGCTATGAACCTACACTCCAAGGTCTCTTTGTTCAGTTACACTCTCTTGGACCTTGCCATTAAGTGTATAAGTCTGAGTTTGACTGATCTTTGTTGGACTGGAGAGTCAATGTTTATTGGGAACAGACAGGAGACGGATGGTCAGACACACTCGGATCAGCCATGAGCATTCCAAATGGTGCAGCCAAATGACCAACTGTTGCCCCTACCCAGTGTAGTGTTCCCTCAATCCATCCTCGAGGCTATTACATGGTAGACGACCACCCCATTCAATCAAACAGGATCGATACAATGAGACAGGGGGAGACCATTCTGTCATTCTAAGGAATGGCACAGCAATATATAATGAAGTAATTCAGCTCGTTGAGTATATTACACAGCCCAGTAGCAGGCCATTCAACCCGCCTGAACGGCTACCCAGGAGCAGGGAACATTGACTCTCCTGTCCAGCAAAGATCAGTCGCTAATAGGAAATCGAGAGTAGAGACAAATGTTTATTTTCAGGCTGCAAAGCTCTAACTGATGGAGTGCCTCAGAGATCACTGTGGGGTCATCAATGATCAACAATTTGTATCAAAGATCTGAAAGAAGGGGAGGGAATTGCTTGGAGCTCAATTAGCTCGTACACCAAGATGGTCATTTAATGTGTCATTAAATGAAGGTAGTGAGTCTGCAATGTGATACAGGCAGGCAAGGTTAGTGAGCAAACCTTCAGCAGAAATAACATAAGGTAGGTTGTCTATTTTAGCAGGAAGAATAAAACAATGGTAAACAATGTAAATGCAGAGAGATTGCAGAACTCTGTGATTCAGGCGGTTTCCATGTTCCTGGGACATGAATCATATGAAGTCAGTCTGCAGATGCAGCAAGTGATTTGGAAGGTAAGTGGAATGATGCTGTTTTTGGCAAAAGGTATCAGGTTTAATTGCAGGAATGTTTAACTGCATCCGTATAGGGCATTGCTGAGACCACACCTGATGCACTGTGTGCGGTTTTGATCCTCGAAACGAAAATGAAAAGATTTTCAAAGAGGTTTCCCTTTACTCATTCATGGAATGACGGCCTTTTGTTATGGGGGATTATCAGTTTCGATCTTAGCTGAGAAATAGTATTGAACTATCCATGACTTTCTGAAGAGTGTATCAACTGGATGCATATTATCTCTTGTCAGGGAGACAAAAGCTTGAGAATAAATTTTAAGAAAAAGATGCATTGATATTAACACACATACTATGAAGACACCTACCAATATTTACAACCTACACAGACACATGTAAGCATGTCATCAAATTATAAAGTGGGAACATTTATTTTATGATTGAAACGAATGCACTTGCATATAATCTATAAACGGGTTTTCCAGAGAATGTTCCAGAAGAGCACACATGGTTCAGTTTGGTGTTCAGTTGACATTATCGTATGTTTCAACACAGAGAGGGAGAAAAATGTCCCCTGCCTGAGAAGCAGCAGCCTATTGATCTCTCTCTCTTATGTTTTTCCATCCGATAGCAAAGTGTGAGACCAGAAAATCCCTGTGTTTTCTTTACCACTTGTGAAGGATTTCTGGTGAGAATTCACTGGAATCTCTCCACTGCCTGAAACAAAGGGAATTCAACCAAATTCAACTGTTCCAGAGTGAAATCCCACTACCAGTAGCTTGTGTGAGCAGAATAACTTCAAAGGCAGAATACCGTTTGGGGCACTCTATCATTTTACCATTTGTTATGAGTTCAACTTTCTGCGTCTCACACCTTTCTAGAAAATGGCATACTCCGAGACCTAGATTATTGGTCACATCAAAAAACTGTTGCATTAAAGATTGGTGTAACCAGTGGAGGAGTGGGACTGGAAAAGGACGTAGTGACCTTCCAACATTGGTTGAAACACAAATGAGAAATGAAATTCCCTTCCCCAGAAGTTTGTGGTGCCTGGATGCTTGCATTTATTCAAAGTTATATTTGGTGACATTTGACAGACAAGTAAATTTAGGAAAATCGTATACAGACAGGAAAGTGCTGCTGAGATCACAATCACATCACCCATGGAATTTGTGAGTGGTGGAGCGGTGACAAAGTGTCTAATAGCCCACTCCTGCTGATCAGTCCTATGTCCCTATGTTCTATTCAGCTCCTCACAGCTCCTGATATTAGCAGATGGAGGCCAGCTGCTCCAAACACCTGGTCCACCGTAACACAGGATATCATTCAATCCCTCAAGACTGTTACACACGGTTTGGTGTGGGCTGGAAAATGTTATTTGGAAGACCAGGTTGGTTTCGAAATACACATCTGGTCTCTTTACAGAGTGTCTCCTCTCTGCAACTTGTGTCTCATTTGTTGGTCATGTTGGAGACCCAGATTCACTATGAATACAGCCCCCATACCTCACCCTGAGATGACTCACAAAATACTTTATTCTCTGTGACGCAACATTCAATAACAGAACGTTCAGGAAAATTACAATTATTAACTTTGTAATTACAGAATATGAGAACATAAGAAGCAAGATTAGGTGACTCGGACGATCAACCCATTATATACCATCATGGCTGACCTACTGTCAGCAATAAGTGGTCTTTAATGTCCAATTCTTCGCTTTAGCTCTCTGACAGGCCAAAAATTCATGTACCACCTCTTTGAATACTTTCAGTGATGTAACTCCCCTCACTATCTCGCCCAGATACTTCCTGGCATTGATTACCCTCTATGAGAGGAAAACACTCCCAACACATACACCATCATCTATTGATATGAACAAGAGGTGAACACAGTGGCTCAGGAAAGGGTGAATGGCCTTGATAACAAGGTAGCATTTGACTGTGG
>NW_025214203.1:0-3720 GCF_004010195.1 Chiloscyllium plagiosum | reverse complement strand
GGGGATAAGCTGAATTAACACATTAACTCATTGAATTAACACATGCAGTTTGTTTGATTGAATGAATGAATGATTGAACTTTGTTTCAGAAAATAGAAGAGTGCATTCAATAAATGTATGAGCTCAGTTTGTTTCCTGGAATCCATAGATAATATTGAATTCATTGAATGGACGATTGAAGTTTGATTCAATGAATGAATGCAGTTTGCTTCATTGAATGAATATGTTCAGCTGTATTGAACTGAAAGACATTGTAGTCTTCAAATAAGCTCAACGTTTTGAATTACCAGGTGCAGTTTGATTCCTTGAATGAATACTTTAACTTCGAGACAATGATTCAATGGGATATGGTCTAGTCATTTAATAAAACGTGCAGTTTATTACACTGACTGAATGATTGCATTCTGTTTCATAAGTTAAGTTTGTTTCATAAAATCAATGAATAACGTTTGGTTCATTGAATGTACATTTGAAATTTGATTCAATGAATAAATGAATGCAGTTCGATTCACTGAATGAATGGATTTAGCTCGAGACATTGTATTAACTAGATATGCTCGAGTCATTGAACTAAAACGTGCAGTTGGTTTCTTTAGATGAATGTGGGCATTTTGATACAGTTTTTTGAACTTGGATTTGGTGAATCAGTAAATATCATTTGATTCATTGAACGCACGATTGGAATATGCTCGAGTCATTGAACTAAAACGTGCAGTTGGTTTCTTTAGATGAATGTGGGCATTTTGATACATTTTTTTGAACTAGGATTTGGTGAATCAGTAAATATCATTTGATTCATTGAACGCACGATTGGAAATTGATTCAATGAATGAATGAATGCAGTTTGTTTCATTGAATGAATGCTTTCAGTTCAAGACACCGAATTAATGAGATACCCTCTCGTCTTTGAATTCCAAAGGGCAATTTGTTTCATTGAAGGAATGAGTGCAGTTTGATTTATTAAATATGTGATTTAACTTTGTCTCATTGAATCCATCAAATCGAGGTTTGATTCAATGAATGTGCGATTGACGTTTGATTCAATGAATTACTGAATGCAGTTGGTTTCCTCGAAGTAATGTGTTATGCGCGGAGATTGCATTCTTGAGATGTGCTCTACCAATTTAATTAACAGGTGCTGTTTGTTTCAGTGAATGAATGAGCGCAGTTTGATTCAATGAATTAATGAACGCTGGTGGACTCATTAAATGACTGTGTTAAGTTTGTTTCATAAAATCAATGAATAACGTTTGGTTCAATGAATGAATGCAGTTTGTATCAGGGAATATGTACGCATTGAGGTCGAGACATTGTAATCTGGGGATGAGAACTACTCATTGAATTAATCGTGCAGTTTGTTGCGTTGAATGTGTGAGTTGAGTTTGATTCGCTGAATGAATGAATGATTGAACTTTGTTTCAGAAAATAAGAAGAGTGCATTCAATAAATGTTTGAGTGCAGTTTGTTTCATGGAATCAATAGATAATATTGAATTCATTGAAGTTTGTTTCATTGAATCAATAAATAACGCTAGATTCGTTGAATGTGCGATTGACATTTGATTGAATGAATGAATGAATGCAGTTTGTTTAGTTGAATTAATGTGTTAAGGTCGAGACGTTGCATTCATGAGATGAGCTCTAATAAGTGCACTTTCTTTCTTTGAAATAATGAGTTCAGAATGATTCACCGAATGAATGGGTGAATGCATTTTGCTTCGTTGCATGAATGAATGAGTGAGGTTTGATTTATTAAATGAATGAGCTACATCTGTTTCATTGAATCAATAAATGTACGATTGAAATTTGATACAATGAATGAATGCAGTTTGTTTCATTGAATGTTAGCGTTAAGCTCGAGACATTGTATTCATGATATAAGCACTACTGATTGAATGAACTTGTGCAGTTTGTGTTATTGAATGAATGCCTAAAGTTCGAGACATTGAATTCATGAGATCAGCTCTAGTCATTGAGTTAAAACGTGCAGTTTGTGTCATTGATAAAACGAGTGCACTTTGATTCAGTAAATGTATGGATTAAGCTGGTTTCATTGAATCGATGCATAAAGTTAGATACATTGAATGAATTAATGAAGCTTGATTCATTGAACGAATCAATGCAATTGGATTCATTGAATAACTGTGTTAATTTGGTTTGATTAAATCAATGAATAACGTCTGATTCGCTGAATGTCCGATTGAAATTTGATTCAATGAATGAATGCAGTTCGTCTCCCTGAATGAATGCATTTAGCTCGAGACATTGTATTAATGAGATATGCTCGAGTCATTGAACTAAAACTTGCAGTTCGTTTCTTTCGATGACTGCGGGCAGTTTGAGATATTTTGTTTAACTTTGATCCTGCGAATCAGTAAATAACGTTTGATTCATTGAACGCACGATTGGAAATTGATTCAATGAATGAATGAATGCAGTTTGTTTCATTGAATGAATGCTTTCAGTTCAAGACACCGAATTAATGAGATGCGCTCTGGTCTTTGAATTCCAAAGTGCAATTTGTTTCATTGAAGGAATGAGTGCAGTTTGATTTATTAAATATATGATTTAACTTTGTTTCATTGAATCAATAAATAACGCTTGATTCGTTGAATGTACGATTGACGTTTGATTCAATGAACTAATGTGTTATGCTCGAACATTGCATTCATGAGAAGAGCTCTACCAATTTAATTAACATGTGCTGTTTGTTTCGTTGAATGAATGCTTTTAGTTCGAGACACTGAATTAATGAGATATGGTCCTGCAAATCTAGAGGTCAGGAAAGATTTTTTTGAGTACATCTGCAGCTCCATTGGCTTTGTCTTGGAGTCAAATTGGACCTCACTTTATTGTTTCTTCCTTCCCATATTATTTGCAGCCATATAATTGGCTTCTTTTGCACCGTCAACCAGCTGTTGTAACCACTTATCTTTCACTATTCTATCTACTTCTAGATTTAATCCGCACAGTGGCTTCAGGCCATACATCTCTGGATCTGTCATCAACCTTGGGGCGGCACAGTGGCTCAGTGGATAGCATTGCTGCCTCACAGCACCAGGATCCCGGGTTCAATCCCCAACCTTGGTTCACTGTCTCTGTGGGGTTTGCCCGTTCTCCCCGTGTCTGCGTTGGTTTCCTCCGGATGCTCTGGTTTACTCCCACAGTTCAAAGATGTGTTAAGTTGCCCATAGTGCTAGGTGCATTAGTCAGAGGAAAATGGGTCTGGGTGGATTACTCTTTAGAGGGTTGTTGGGCCGAAGGGCCTATTTCTGCACTGTAGGGAATCTGATCTATAAGGGGTAAATCCTATGTAGGAAGGTAC
This sequence comes from Chiloscyllium plagiosum, assembly GCF_004010195.1. Classification (NCBI taxonomy): domain Eukaryota; kingdom Metazoa; phylum Chordata; class Chondrichthyes; order Orectolobiformes; family Hemiscylliidae; genus Chiloscyllium; species Chiloscyllium plagiosum. The sequence continues at coordinate 396 of NW_025214203.1, read as the reverse complement.
AGTGCTTCTTATTATCATCAGAACATAAGGAAGCCCTGTCAGCCCAATGGTCTGGTGCTACTGCATCATTTTGGCCAACATATTCTTCAAAGTTCAATTCATCCTTTTGACTATCACATTGGATTGGGGCCTATTGGATATATGGAACCTTTGTTTTATCCCTAATAGTGTCATGAAATTCTGCATAATCTGGGCTGTAAAATGTTTCCCTTGATCTGATCCTTTGTAAACCCAAAAGGGTAAAAATCTTTTCTAACAGGTCCTTCACTGTGATTTTTGCAGTATCAGTTCAAGTGGGAAACCCATTTGGTGAAGGTATATCCTATCGCCATGATATTCTTATATCCTTCCATAGTTGGCAGTAGGGGACCCATAAAGACAATTTGTAAATATGCC
>NW_025214202.1:33627-40208 GCF_004010195.1 Chiloscyllium plagiosum | reverse complement strand
AATGCCCTTTAGAGAAGGAAGCTGCCATCCTTACTTGGTCTGGCCTACTCGTGACTCCAGATCCACAGCAATGTGGTTGACTCCTAACTGCCCTCTGGGCAATTAGGGATGGGAAATAAGTGTTGGTCTCGTCAGTGACGCCCACATCCCGTCAATTAATTAAAAAAAAACACAAGGATTGGCAAGTTGCAGAGTGTCACAAGGATATCCTAAGCACATGGTAGATGGGTCCTCCTCTCTTTCACTCCACTCCAGGCTTGGGCGGTTGAGTAGCAAGTGCTATCCAATTGTCAGGTAATGACCACCTGCAATGAGAGAGAATCAAACCATCTCCTCTTCACGTTCGGTAGCATCAATATCACTGAATCTGCTGAACTATTGCTGAACTCTGCAGTGAGTTTTAGTCAAGTCAGGAAAAAATGGGAAGAACTAACACAAATCCCAAGCATATTTGGCCAGCATAAATGGATTAAGGCAAGTTAATAAACTTTCTCATTCTTTAATTCCCGGTACATTACGTTACCTTCCACTTCAGAGAATTTTTGGAAGGTCCCTGGTAAAGTAGGAATGAAGTATAGTTGAAAAGTTTATTGCAGTATCCTGTGGGATTTTAATTTCTTTCTGGGTAACTGAGATGGAGACTGGATCGAGTTCTTAAGTTGCAGAGGCAATTGCTTATATAATGGAAAGTTATTTGTTGCGTATCTTGGGAATCCCTTCTTGTAAGACTATGCTTGATTGAAGACTGGTAACTTCATCAGAAATTTCAAAAGTAACTGTGAATGTAATCTTGAATCTATGATTAGTAAAATTATTCTTATTCCAAACGCCCTGATTATGATCAATTCAAGCATTGCCTCATAAGATAGCCGCAGACTTTGAATCTCTCAGCAATAACTTACAAGACAATTCTGTGTTAAACTTTCACAAAAGCAAATTAAACTGGATGCTGACACTCTTAGATTAAACAGAAAATGCTATAAATACTCAGCAGATCTGGAAACATCTGTGGAGAAAAATGCGCAGCTAATGTTTTATGTCAATTAGCTTCCACTGTACTTTTCAATCACCAAGTTCACATTCAGCAAGCTCCACCAAAGTTATTGGCTCCATTTGACAGATGCCTGTTTTGGAACCAACTGGTTGTCTATTTTGTGCAGCAGCTGACACAGAGAAACTAGGAGCAGGAGAAAGCCATTCCGCCCATCGATCCTGCTCTGCCATTCACAACCTCAATCCCATATTCCCAACTTCTCCCCATGAATTGAATTGAATTTATTGTCACAGTGGCACAGTGAAAAGCTTTGCCTTGTGAACAATTGAGGCAGACCATACAGTTAAATAGCAGAAATAAGTGAATAATAGGTAAAGAGCAGCAAAAACAAAAACACAGGTACAGGCGAATGTTAAGATTTTGTGATCCATTCAGTATTCTAACAACAGTAGGGTAGAAACTGTTTCGAAACCGGCTGGTGTGTGTGTTCAGGCTTCTGTACCTTCTGCCCGATGGTAGAGGTTGTAGAAAAACATTGCCAGGGTGGGATGGATCGTTGAGAATGTTGGCGGCCTTTACTTTACAGCGGGCCTGCTAGTTGGATTCAATAGATGGGAGGTTGGTCTTTGTGATTGTAGCCCTAGAAGAGACCTCGGTCATGGAAGCAACAGCTGTAGCAGCTCGGGGGGATTTGGTGTTCAGCCATGAAGCTAACTAGTGCTCCTGGGCAGAACTCTGGCAGTCGGCGGCTGCTGCTGGGAAGTGGCTACTGGCCCGGAGTGGTGTCAGAGCGGGATCCAGGCAGTCTGCAGTCGGGAAACTGGATGGTGGTTAGCAAAAGGATCTGCAGGCACAGGAGGGAGATCAAGACCAGTACTGGGAGAAATTGAGCCCAGCCTTGGAAAGATTGAGCCCAGCATTGGGAAAGAGATTGAGGCCAGCATTGGGAAAGAGATTGAGCCCAGCCTGGAAAAGAGATTGAGCTCGACACTGGGAAGAATTCAGCCCAGCACTGGGAGAGTTTGAGCCCAGCATTGGGAGAGACTGAGCCCAGCATTGGGAGAGATTGAGCCAAGCCTGGGAAAGAGATTGAGGCCGGCACTGGGAAAGAATGAGCCCAGCACTGGGAGAGATTGAGCCCAATATGAGGAGAGATTGAGCCCAACACGAGGAGAGATTGAGCCCAGCACTGGGAAAGAGAATGAGCCCAGCCTGGGAAAGAGATTGAGCCCAGCCTGGGAAAGAGATTGAGCCCGGCTCTGGGAAAGACTGAACCCGACACTGGGAGAGATTGAGCCCGGCACTGGGAGAGTTTGAGCCCATCACTGGGAGAGATTGAGCCCAGCACTGGGAGAGATTGAGCCCAGCACTGGGAGAGATTGGGTTGAGCATGAGGAGAGATTGGGCCCAGCACTGGGAAAGATGGAGCCCAGCACTGGGAGAGTTTGAGCCCAGCACTGGGTGACATTGAGCCCGGCACGGGGAGAATTTGAGCCCAGCACTGGGAGAGATTGAACCCAGCACAGGGAGAGTTTGAGCCCAGCACTGGAAGAGATTGAGCCCATCATTGGGAAAGGTTGAGCCCACCACTGGGAGAGATTGTGCCCAGCACTGCGAAAGATGGAGCCCGGCACTCGGAGTGTTTGAGCCGAGCACTGGGAGAGATTGAGCCAAGCACTGGGAGAGATTGAGCCCGGCAGTGGGAGAGACTGAGCCCGGCACTGGGTGAGACTGAGCCCGGCACTGGGAGAGACTGAGCCCGGCACTGGGAGAGACTGAGCCCGGCACTGGGTGACATTGAGCCAGGCACTGGGAGAATTTGGGCCCGACACTGGGAGAGATTGAGCCCGGCACTGGGAGAGATTGAGCCCGGTTCTGGGAAAGATTGAGCCTGGTACTGGGAGAGATTGAGCCCGGCACTGGGAGAGATTGAGCCCGGTACTGGGAGAGATTGAGCCCATCACTGGGAAAGATTGAGCCCACCAGTGGGAGAGATTGTGCCCAGCACTGGAAAAGATTTAGTCCACCACTGGGAGAAACTGAGCCCAGAACTAGGATAGATTGAGCCCATCACTGGGAATGATTGAGCCCAGCACTGGGAGATTTTGAACCCAGCACTGGGAGAGATTGAGCCCGGTACTGGGAGAGTTTGAGCCCAACACTGGGAGAGATTGAGCCCAGCACTGGGAGAAATTGAGCCCAGCACTGGGAGAGATTGAGCCCAGCACTGGGAGAGATTGAGCCCAGCACTGGGAGAGATTGAGCCCAGCACTTGAAGAGATTGAGCCCGGTAATGGGAGAGATTGAGCCCGGTACTGGGAGAGATTGAGCCCAGCACGGGGAGAGATTGTGCCCAGCACTGGAAAAGATTTAGTCCACCACTGGGAGAAATTGAGCCCAGAACTAGGAGAGATTGAGCCCAGAATTAGGAGAGATTGAGCCCAGCACTGGGACAGTCTGAGCTCAGCACTGGGAGAGATTGAGCCTGGCACTGGGAGAGATTGAGCCCGGCATTGGGAGAGTTTGAGCCCGGCACAGTAAGAGATTGAGCCCATCACTGGGAAAGATTGAGTCCACCGCTGGGAGAGATTGTGCCCAGCACTGCCCAGCACTGGGAATGATTGAGCCCAGCACTGGGAATGATTGAGCCCAGCACTGGGAATGATTGAGCCCAGCACCTGGAATGATTGAGCCCAGCACTGGGAATGATTGAGCCCAGCACTGGGAATGATTGAGCCCAGCACTGGGAGATTTTGAACCCAGCACAAGGAGCGATTGAGCCCAGCAGAAGTAGTGGTTGAGCCCAGCACTGGGAGAGATAAAGCCGGGCACTTGAAGAGATTGAGCTCGGCACTTGAAGAGATTGAGCCCGGCATTTGAAGAGATTGAGCCCGGCACTGGGAGAGATTGGGCTGAGCACTGGGAGAGATTGAGCACAGCACTGGGAGAGATTAAGCCCGGCACTGGGAGAGACTGACCCTGGCACTGGGAGAGACTGAGCCCAGCACTGGGAGAGATTGAGCCTGGTACTGGGAGAGTTTGAGCCCAGCACAGGGTGACATTGAGCCCGGTACTGGGAGAATTTGAGCCTAGTACTGGGAGAGATTGAGCCCGGAACTGGGAGAGATTGAGCCCGGTACTGGGAGAGATTGAGCCCAGCACTGGGAGAGATTGAACCCATCACTGGGAAAGATTGAGCCCACCAGTGGGAGAGATTGTGCCCTGCACTGGAAAAGATTTAGTCCACCACTGGGAGAAATTGAGCCCAGAACTAGGAGAGATTGAGCCCAGCACTGGGAATGATTGAGCCCAGCACTGGGAGATTTTGAACCCAGCACTGGGAGAGATTGAGCCCGGTACTGGGAGAGTTTGAGCCCAGCACTGGGAGAAATTGAGCCCAGCACTGGGAAAGATTGAGCCCAGCACTGGGAGAGATTGAGCCCACCACTTGTAGAGATTGAGCCCGGCACTGGGAGAGATTGAGCCCGGCACTGGGAGAGATTGAGCCCAGCACTGGGAATGATTGAGCCCAGCACTGGGAGATTTTGAACCCAGCACAAGGAGATATTGAGCCCAGCAGAAGGAGAGATTGAGCCCAGCACTGGGAGAGATAAAGCCCGGCACTTGAAGAGATTGAGCTCTGCACTTGAAGAGATTGAGCCCGGCATTTGAAGAGATTGAGCCCGGCACTGGGAGAGATTGGGCTGAGCACTGGGAGAGATTGAGCACAGCACTGGGTGTGTTTGAGCCCAGCACTGGGAGAGATTGAGCCCAGCACTGGGAGAGCTTGAGCCCGGCACTGGGAGAGACTGACCCTGGCACTGGGAGAGACTGAGCCCGGCACTGGGAGAGATTGAGCCTGGTACTGGGAGAGCTTGAGCCCAGCACTGGGTGACATTGAGCCCGGTACTGGGAGAATTTGAGCCTAGTACTGGGAGAGATTGTGCCCAGCACTGGAAAAGATTTAGACCACCACTGGGAGAAATTGAGCCCAGAACTAGGAGAGATTTAGCCCAGCACTGGGAATGATTGAGCCCAGCACTGGGAGATTTTGAACCCAGCACTGGGAGAGATTGAGCCCGGTACTGGGAGAGTCTGAGCCCAGCACTGGGAGAGATTGAGCCCAACACTGGGAGAGATTGAGCCCAGCACTGGGAGAAATTGAGCCCAGCACTGGGAGAGATTGAGCCCAGCACTGGGAGAGATTTAGCCCAGCACTGGGAGAGATTGAGCCCAGCACTTGAAGAGATTGAGCCCGGTACTGGGAGAGATTGAGCCCGGTACTGGGAGAGATTGAGTCCAGCACTGGGAGAGATTGAGCCCACCAGTGGGAGAGATTGTGCTCAGCACTGGAAAAGATTTAGTCCACCACTGGGAGAAATTGAGCTCAGAACTAGGAGAGATTGAGCCCAGAACAAGGAGAGATTGAGCCCAGCACTGGGACAGTTTGAGCCCAGCACTGGGAGATAATGAGCCTGGCACTGGGAGAGATTGAGCCCAACACTGGGAGAGTTTGAACCCGGCACAGGAAGAGATTGAGCCCATCACTAGGAAAGATTGAGTCCACCGCTGGGAGAGATTGTGCCCAGCACTGGGAAAGATGGAGCCCGGCACTGGAAGTGTTTGAGCCCAGCACTGGGAGAGATTGAGCCCGGCAGTGGGAGTGATTGAGCCCGGCACTGGGTGAGACTGAGCCCGGCACTGGGAGAGACTGAGCCCGGCACTGGGAGAGACTGAGCCCGGCATTGGGTGACATTGAGCCCGGCACTGGGAGAATTTGGGCCCGACACTGGGAGAGATTGGGCCCGGCACTGGGAGAGATTGAGCCCGGTACTGGGAAAGATTGAGCCTGGTACTGGGAGAGATTGAGCCCATCACTGGGAAAGATTGAGCCCACCAGTGGGAGAGATTGTGCCCAGCACTGGAAAAGATTGAGTCCACCACTGGTAGAAATTGAGCCCAGAACTAGGAGAGATTGAGCCCAGCACTGGGAATGATTGAACCCAGCACTGGGAGATTTTGAACCCAGCACAGGGAGAGATTGAACCCAGCACTGGGAGAGTTTGAGCCCAGCACTGGGAGAGTTCGAGTCCAGCACTGGGAGAGATTGAGCCCAGCACTAGGAGAGATTGAGCTTAGCACTGGGAGAGATGGAGCCCAGCACTGGGAGTGATTGAGCCCAGCACTGGGAATGATTGAGCCCAGCACCTGGAATGATTGAGCCCAGCACTGGGTGACATTGAGCCCGGTACTGGGAGAATTTGAGCCTAGTACTGGGAGAGATTGAGCCCGGAACTGTGAGAGATTGAGCCGGTACTGGGAGAGATTGAGCCCAGCACTAGGAGAGATTGAGCTTAGCACTGGGAGAGATGGAGCCCAGCACTGGGAGTGATTGAGCCCAGCACTGGGAATAATTGAGCCCAGCACCTGGAATGATTGAGCCCAGCACTGGGAATGATTGAGCCCAGCACTAATGATTGAGCCCAGCACTGGGAGATTTTGAACCCAGCACAAGGAGAGATTGAGCCCAGCACTGGGAGAGATTGTGCCCAGAACTGGAAAAGATTGAGTCCACCACTGGGAGAAA